>NC_057808.1:320063299-320114231 GCF_018294505.1 Triticum aestivum | reverse complement strand
ACACTTTGCTAGGTGAATGAACCTCGGTTGGGGGGCATGCATTCATAGCTTAGGATTCCCTTCGTGCCGACACAAGGGAGGAGGGGGACTGCTAGCTACTTTGCACTTTGCTAGGTGAACCTCGGTTGGGGGGGAGGGGGCATGCATTCATAGCTTAGGATTCCCTTTGTGCCGACACAAGGGGGTGGTGGTGTGGGGGCAAGCAATACCGTGCGTTTTGCGATAGAGGTGCCACATCGAAGTTGCATTTGGTACTTGAAAATCAAACCACCCTTTTGATACATAAATTTGGTCCACATGCAAGTGTGTTCGTGTTCTGACCCTCTCCCGCGTCATTTTTCGCCAAATTTATGAACATTAGATAAGTCGGATGGCGCAACAGGCACGGTTCACTCAAACTAACCGTGTGCCACGCCGGTGCCCCTGTCACGCACACATCCGCACAGTACATTGGGCTCCACGAGGCTCCCCCTCTAAAAAATATCAGCCCGCCTCGAGGGTTTTTCTGTTTCATAACACACGGTTGTGATCTCCGGACCGTGTGCGATGTTTCTTGTTCCCAATCCCGCCTGCATGCCTAGAAAATATCTACCCGCCTCGAGGGTTTTTCTGTTTCATAACACACGGTTGTTATCTCCGGACCGTGTGCGATGTTTCTTGTTCCCAATCCCGCCTGCATCCCTAGAAAATATCTGTCCGCCTCAAGGGTTTTTCTGTTTCATAACACAGGCTATTATCTCTGAACCGTGGGCGATGCACTATCATCAAAATTTTCAATAGCCCGACATTTCACTCCCGCATTTGACTCCCGCATAGTAAAATTTTCAGTACCCGCGTCATTTCCTCAAACACCCCGCGCACCCCCTACACACACACACACCAAAACCTCCTCGGGCGTGCGCGCGTGCACGCACACACACACCCTCCCTCGCTCGAAACCCTAGCAAGGTCCCCGCCACCGCCGCCGCCGCCGCAAGGCCTCCATTGTCAACATCTACCGGTTTACCCGTGCGGCTTACCCACCGATCTCCATACCCAGGCCGCCCTGAGTTTCTTAGATGACGCCTCCCAAACACCCCATTTCCCACAGACCCCCATCCCCGTCCCCAACTCCAGAGCGTCGTAGCCTAAGCTCGGCTACACTTCCCATGGAGCTCAAGGAGCGACTGGCCCGAAAGAGGTGTATAGCGGTCTCTTCGCCCGACGTCGCCGAGGAAGCTGACGACCATTACTGGCGGCAGGCACTCAAGCAGCGGGCATTTCTCGGCCGCCGGCTACGACATCGAGGTCATCGACAGAAACCGCGTGAGGCGGGCTATGTCACAGGTTAAGTGGCCCACCCCAACCCCTCGGGTTCAACTTCCGTCGATCTCATCCATGGCCTCGCCGCTGATTGATACGTCCATTTTGCATCATGCTTTTATATCAATATTTATTGCATTATGGGCTATTACTTCACATTATGTCACAATACTTATGCCTTTTCTCTCTTATTTTACAAGGTTTACATGAAGAGGGAGAATGCTGGCAGCTGGAATTCTTGGCTGGAAAAGGAGCAAATATTAGGGACCTATTCTGCACAAGTCCAAAAGTCCTGAAACTCCACGAAAGTCAGTTTTGGAATATATTAAAAATATTGGGCGAAGAAAGCACCAGAGGGGGGCCACCCACTGTCCACGAGAGTGGAGGGCGCGCCCCTGCTTCGTGGGCCACCTGGAAGCCCCCCGATGCCCATCTTCTGGTATAAGGTGTCTTTTGCCCTAGGAAAAAAATTAGAAGTAAGCTTTCGAGACAAAGCGCCGCCGTCTCAAGGCAGAACCTTGGCGGAACCAATCTAGGGCTCCGGCGGAGCTGTTCTGCGGGGAAACATCCCTTCGGGAGGGGGAAATCGTCACCATCGTCATCACCATCGATCCTCTCATCGGGAGGGGGTCAATCTCCATCAACATCTTCACCAGCACCATCTCCTCTCAAACCCTAGTTAATCTCTTGTATCCGATCTTTGTCTCAAAATCTCAGATTGGTACCTGTGGGTTGCTAGCAGTGTTGATTACTCCTTGTAGTTGATGCTAGTTGGTTTATTCAGTGGAAGATTATATGATCAAATCCTTTATGCACATTAATACCCCTCTGATTATGAACATGAATATGATTTGTGAGTAGTTATGTTTGTTCCTGAGGACATGGGAGAAGTCTTGTTATAAGTAGTCATGTGAATTTGGTATTCGTTCAATATTTTGATGAGATGTATGTTGTCTTTCCTCTAGTGGTGTTATGTGAACGTCGACTACATGACACTTCACCATTGTTTGGGCCTAGGGGAAGGCATTGGGAAGTAATAAGTAGATGATGGGTTGCTAGAGTGACAGAAGCTTAAACCCTAGTTTATGCGTTGCTTCGTAAGGGGCTGATTTGGATCCATATGTTTCATGCTATGGTTAGGTTTACCTTAATTCTTCTTTCGTAGTTGCGGATGCTCGTGAGGGGGGTTAATCATAAGTGGGATGCTTGTCCAAGGAAGGGCAGTACCCAAGCACCGGTCCACCAACATATCAAATTATCAAAGTAACGAACGCGAATCATATGAGCATGATGAAAAATAGCTTGACGATAATTCCCATGTGTCCTCGGGAGCGCTTTCCTTTATATAAGAGTTTTTCCAGGCTTGTCTTTTGCTACAAAAAGGATTGGGCCACCTTGCTGCACCTTGTTTACTTTTGTTACTTGTTACCCGTTATGAATTACCTTATCATAAAACTATCTGTTACCGATAATTTCAGTGCTTGTTAGCCTTGTTTACTGCTTGTCATTTCCTTATGCTCCTCGTTGGGTTTGACACTCTTACTTATCGAAAGGACTACGATAGACCCCCCATACTTGTGGGTCATCAAGACTCTTTTCTGGCGCCGTTGCCGGGGAGTGAAGCGCCTTTGGTAGGTGGAATTTGGTAAGGAAAAAAAAATCATATTGTGCTAAAATTTACTGTCACTTGTTACTATGGAAAGTAATCCTCTGAGGGGCTTGTTCGGGGAATCTTCACCCCGACCAGTAGAGCAAAGAGTTGCTCCTCAACCTACTGAACCTACTGAAAATGTTTACTTTGAAATTCCTTCGAATATGATAGAGAAACTGCTAGCTAACCCTTTTACAGGAGATGGAACATTACATTCCGATATGCACCTAATCTATGTGGATGAAGTTTGTGGATTATTTAAGCTTGCAGGTATGCCCGAGGATGTTATCAAGAAGAAGGTCTTACCTTTATCTTTTAAAGGAAAGGCATTGACATGGTTTAGGCTATGTGATGATATTGGATCATGGAACTACAACCGATTGAAATTGGAATTTCATCAGAAGTTTTATCCTATGCATCTGGTTCATCGTGATCGTAATTATATATACATTTTTTGGCCTCGCGAAGGAGAAAGTATCGCTCAAGCTTGGGGGAGGCTCAAGTCAATGTTATATTCATGCCCCAATCATGAGCTCTCAAGAGAAATTATTATTCAAAATTTTTATGCTCGGCTTTCTCTCAATAATCCCTCCATGCTCGATACTTCTTGTACTGGTTCTTTTATGATGAAGACTATTGAATTCAAATGGGATTTATTGGAAAGAATTAAACGCAACTCTGAAGATTGGGAACTCGACGAAGGTAAGGAGTCAGGTATAACACCTAAGTTTTATTGTGTTAAATCTTTTATGGATACCGATGCTTTTCGTGAATTTAGCACTAAATATGGAGATAGTAGCTTCTTTCTGTGAATCATTTGCTACTCATGTTAATCTCCCTAAGGAGAAGTGGTTTAAATATCATCCTCCCACTGAAGTAAAAGTAGTTGAACCTATTAAAGTTGAAGAAAAGACTATCACTTATAATGTTGCTCCTATTGTTCCTACCGCTTATATTGAGAAACCACATTTCCCTGTTAGAATAAAGGATCATGCTAAAGCTTCTACTGTGGTTCGCAAGAGTAATGCCAGAACACCTACACCCTCCGAGCAAATTAAAGTTGAACCTAGTATTGCTATGGTTAAAGATCTCTTGGTCAATAATATTGATGGGCATGTTATTTACTTCTGTCATGAAGCTGCTAGAATCGCTAGACCCGATACTAAAAATAAACATAGACCTGTCATAGGCATGCCTATTGTTTCTGTTAAAATAGGAGATCATTGCTACCATGGCTTATGTGATATGGGTGCTCGTGCGGGTGCAATTCCTCATTCCTTATACGAAGAAATTATGCATGATATTGCACCTGCTGAGATAGAAGATATTGATGTTACAATTAAGCTTGCCAATGGAGATACTATTTCACCAATTGGGATTGTTAGAGATGTTGAAGTCTTGTGTGGAAAAGTTAAATATCCTACTGATTTTCTTGTTCTTGGTTCCCCCACAAGATGACTTTTGTCCCATTATATTTGGTAGACCCTTCTTGAATATTATTAATGCAAAGATAGACTGCGAAAAGGATATTGTTACTGTTGGTTTAGGGGATATGTCTCATGATTTTAATTTTGCTAAATTTCGTAGACAACCCCATGATAAAGAATTGCCTAGTAAAGATGAAATTATTGGTCTTGCTTCTATTGCCGTGCCTCCTAATGATCCTTTAGAACAATATTTGCTAGACCATGAAAATGATATGTTTATGAGTGAAAGAAGGGAAATAGATGAAGTATTCTTTAAACAGGGACCTATTTTGAAACACAACTTACCTGTTGAGATTCTAGGGGATCCTCCTCCACCCAAGGGTGATCCCGTGTTTGTGCTTAAACCATTACCTGATACTCTTAAATATGCTTATCTTGATGAAAAGAAGATATATACTGTTATTATTAGTGCTAACCTTTCAGAGCAGGAAGAAGAGAAATTATTGAAAACTCTGAAGAAGCAGTGTGCTGCTATTGGATATACTCTTGATGATCGTAAGGGCATTAGTCCCACTCTATGCCAGCACAAAATAAAATTGGAGAAAGACGCTAAACCGGTGGTTGATCACCAACGACGGTTAAATCCTAAGATGAAAGAAGTGGTAAGAAATGAAATACTAAAGCTTCTGGAGGCAGGTATAATTTATCCCGTTGCTGATAGTCAGTGGGTAAGCCCTGTCCATTGTGTCCCTAAGAAGGGAGGTATTACTGTTGTTCCTGATGATAAAGATGAATTGATCGCACAAAGAATTGTTACACGTTATAGAATGGTAATTGACTTCTGCAAATTAAATAAAGCTACTAGAAAGGATCATTACCCTTTACCTTTTATTGATCAAATGCTAGAAAGATTATCCAAACATACACATTTTTGCTTTCTAGAGGGTTATTCTGGTTTCTCTCAAATACCTGTGTCAAAATAGGATCAGGAAAAGACCACTTTTACTTGCCCTTTCGGTACCTTTGCTTATAGACGTATGCCTTTTGGTTTATGTGATGCACCTGCTACCTTTCAAAGATGCATGCCTGCTATATTCTCTGACTTCTGTGAAATGATTTCTCCGTGTATGGAACTTCTTTTGATGATTGCTTAAGCAACCTTGATCGAGTTTTGCAGAGATGTGAAGAAACTAATCTTGTCTTGAATTGGGAGAAATGCCACTTTATGGTTAATGAAGGTATTGTCTTGGGGCATAAAATTTCTGAAAGAGGTATTGAAGTTGATAAAGCTAAAGTTGATGCTATTGAAAAGATGCCGTGTCCTAAGGACATTAAAGGTATAAGAAGTTTCCTTGGTCACGTCTGTTGAGGATATAACCGTTAGAGTCACCCGCCCAGGAGGGGCCGGGTTACGTCATAATGATCATCATGTGAAGCCCAGTACCAAGCTTAAGGATGGCGGATCAATGATGGGCTTAAGACCCGGAGGCGGCTTAAGGCCCGTAGTGATAAACCGCCGTTATGGCAAGACTTGTAATGTAAGGCAAGAGTAGTTAAGAGTCCGAGCCGGATACTGTTATAAGCCAGCCGAGACTCTGAGAGCCGCTGGGCGTCAACCTCTCTATATAAAGGGACGACCCGGCGGCGGTTCAGGACGAGAGACAACAGATCTATAGCCAGGCATAGCAATTAAGCTTCCTGGTCATCAAAACCCTAAGTAGTACCACCTCAACTGGACGTAGGCTTTTACCTTCACCGTAAGGGGCTGAACCAGTATAAACCTCGTGTTCCTTGTCCCGCTTAACCCCTTTAAGCTTCCTAGCTGCGATGGCTCCACGACTAAGTCCTTGCACGAGGACATCTGCCGTGACAATTCCACGACAGTTGGCGCCCACCGTGGGGCCAGCGCACGGTGGATTTGAGTTCTTGAAGGGCAGCTTTGAAGGGCTCAAGGGATACGCTGTGGGCCGGATGACCAAGAGTCGCCGCGGAAAGCTCTACATCGACGATGCAAACTGGGGCCCCGACGCCGGCTCAATCGAGTACGGGTATCGGGTCCCCTTCGGCAGAATCCATGTCTTCATTGGCAAGATTGGTGAGCCGGGCCCTGAGCCGGACCTCTGCGCCGATCACATCGAGACGGCTCAGTGTGCGCGACCCGCCCGGGCTCTGCCTGCCTTGAAGCATGCTTTTGTGAGATGCGTCCAGGGAGGACCCTCTGAAGGATCTGGATCTGGCGATGAGACGGCCGCCCGCTCTGACGGTGAGTCGTCCACGGACGAGTCAAACTCGTTATATCAACTTCAAGATGGCAGGCTCAGGGGTTGTTCCAATGGCGACAGTATTTCGGACCCCTTTGAGCCGCCGAGCCGGGTTGGAATCTTCATGGCCGGCGCACAACCTGTTCAAAACTCCGCCACTGGGGCAGGAGGCCCTGTGCACTCGCCGGCTCAGGTGCTGATGGATCTCACAGACAAGATGATGGCCCTGTTAACCGCCACGGTCGCCCCAGCAGATCAAGCTCAGCATGATGCGGAGGTGGCACAGTTAAGGCTCGATCTAGCAAAAGCCAAGGAGGATCTGGCGGCGGAAGGGATCAGGATGGCTGCAGAGAGGGCGGCTCTCGACGCCCAGACTCAGCTAATTCAGGCGCAGTCTTTCCGGCTCACAATGGATCAGAACGCGTCCAATGAGATCATGAGGAGGAGGCATCAAAAGGCTCAATCTCGACTCCCTCCGGTTTATGATCCTCGAAACCTCTTCAACACGCCTGGTGCAGGGCCCAGTAACCCGCCAGAGATCACGGCGCCCGGGGCTGGAATGCCAATTCCGCCCCAAGTGATGGGGCCTCCCCGGGTGAACACTACCCCGCCTCAGTACGTGCCAATACCACCGGGTCATTATGCCAACCCGTTGGAAAACATGGTCGCCGCGGCGGCGCGACTGGCGACTCTCCCAATCGATGGCGACTCTCCAACGGCGGTCGAAACCCGTCGGGTCAGAGAACTTCTTCAGACGGCTCTGGCGCAACAGGAGGCATATTCTTATAGCCGGGACAGGATTCATTCAACCCCTCGTCCGGGCCGGAGCCCGAGTTATAGCAGGCACATGGTCTCAGTGACCGGCTCAAGCAATGTCCGACGCCATGACTTGCCTCCTGGCCACGGCCCGGCTCATAATGGAGCCTTTAACGCGGTAGACCAAGACAGAGCACGACAAGAGGCGGAGCAGGTGCCTCAGTTGAAGGCTTATCAGCCACTCCCGGCTTATCCGACAGCTTTTATCGACGCGGGTATACCTACGAGGACTGGAGGTGTTCCTTGTCTGGTGCCGGCTCTCCATAATGAACGTCTGCCCAAGGATTTCAAAGGGCCTAGGAAGGTACCTAATTACACGGCTGATTTAGAACCCGGAGCATGGATCGAGAGTTACGAGATGGCTATGGAGTTGCTGGAGGTCAGTGAAGCGGCAATGGCCAAGTACTTCACCATGATGTTAGATGGGACTGCCCACACTTGGTTGAAAGGACTGCCGCCTAACTCTATCAGGTCTTGGGATGAGCTAAAAGCCCGGTTCATCCAAAACTTCAAAGATACATGTAAGCAATCTATGTCAATTGTGGATTTGACTAACTGCAAGCAGCAGGAGGGTGAGTCTACAACCCATTGGGTTCGCCGGGTCAAAGAGATAATACATTCATCTGATAAGATGGATGTCGGCTCTGCAGTCTTAATGTTAGAGCAGAATTGTCGTTTTGCGCCCCTGAAGATGAAGCTCGGGCAGCTCAAGCGCGATTGCAATGATATGGGTACGCTGATGGCGGCTCTGGTCAAGTACGCCGACTCTGATAGTACCAAGGATCCCGCGTCGGATGATGAAAGGACAGGGAAGGGAAAACGGAATGGCAATGGCAAGGCCCCCCCTGCATAACCCGGCGAACCAGGGAGGTAACAAGCGTAAGGCTGATGGCAGTATGGAGTTTGTGGCCAACGCCAATTCACAGGGTAACAACCACCGGCGTAAGGGGAGACCGCCTCCCCGTGCCGGCGGGTCAGGCCCGACGCTTGAGCAGTTGTTGAATGAGCCTTGTCCAAGGCATGGCTCTAGGGAAAAGCCGGCCACTCATCTATGGAAGGACTGCGAAATCATGAAGGCCTTTAAAAATTCCAATGCTTTCAATGGCAACAGTGGCCCGGGTGGCGGCTCAGGCACCGGCGGCTTTCATGGCCCGGGCGGCGGTTCAAATTCCAATTCTCAGAATGTTCAAGGGGGCTTTAATCAGCAGTCCGGCCAGGGTCATCAGCAGCAGCAGCAGGGGGGATACCAGGCCAATCCAAAGCAGCTCAATGGCGGGCAGTATCATGTGTTTACTACCAGTCTGTGCAAGCGAGAGCAGAAGCTCCATAAAAGAGCTGTGCATGCTGTTGAGCCGGCGGTTCCACGCTATTTAAGATGGTCTGAGCAGCCTATTGTGTGGAGTAGGGAAGATCATCCTCCCCAGGTTGATAATCCGGGACACCTGGCCTTGGTGGTGGCTCCTCAGGTTGGGGGATATAAATTCACTAAAGTGCTCATGGACGGAGGCAGCAGCATCAACATCCTCTATTATGAGACCTCCGTCGTATGGGTTTAACTGATAAAAACCTCAGCCAGTCCAATACTGTTTTCCATGGTGTGGTGCCCGGTAAGTCGGCATATCCAGTCGGTAAGATCGAGCTGGAAGTGGCCTTTGGAGATGAGTACAACTACAGGGCGGAAAAACTAACCTTTGAGGTGGTTAATATAAGAAGTTCGTATCATGCTTTATTTGGGCGGTCGGCTTACGCCAAGTTCATGGCACGGCCGTGTTATGTGTATTTGCAGCTCAAGATGCCGGGTCACAATGGGACCATTACGGTTCATGGCAGCCGAAGGATAGCCTTGGAGTGTGAGGAAGGTGACGCGGCTTACGCTGAATCTGTTTGTGCAGCAGAGGAGTTGAAGTTTTACAAGGACAAAGTTGACCCGGCAGATATGACGTCTTTGAAAAAGCCAACCACGGAGCACGAGCCGGTAATGAAATTTAAATCAGCTGATGAGACTAAACTTGTCGACTTTGTTCCAGGTGATTCATCTCAGCAGTTCAGCATCAGTGCCAATCTGGATCCGAAATAGGAAGGCGCGCTCATCGAGTTCATCCGTGAGAACAAGGACATTTTTGCATGGAAACCTTCTGACATGCCGGGTGTACCTAGAGAACTCGTTGAGCACACTCTCAATATTGATCCGAAATTTAAGCCGGCCAGGCAATTCCTCCGGCGGTTTAATGAGGAGAGGCGGAAAGCCATTGGTGAGGAGGTAGCCCGGCTCTTGGCTGCCGGGTTTATTGTTGATGTTTTTCATCCAGAATGGTTAGCTAACCCGGTGCTCGTGCTCAAGAAGAACGGCACCTGGCGGATGTGTGTGGACTACACGGATTTAAACAAGGCTTGTCCGGCTGATCCTTTTGCTCTCCCTCGTATTGATCAAATTATTGATGCTACGGCGGGTTGTGAGCGCTTAAGTTTTTTGGATGCTTATTCTGGATACCATCAGATTAAAATGGTTGTTAAGGACCAGGAGAAGACGGCGTTCATCACTCCCTTTGGAGCCTTCTGTTATGTGTCTATGCCTTTTGGGCTCAAGAGTGCACAGGCGACTTACCAGCATTGCGTGCAGAATTGTCTTCATAACCAGATTGGGCACAACGTTCATGCCTATGTGGATGATATCGTGGTTAAATCCAAGGAGAAGGAGACCTTGGTAGATGATCTTAGAGAAACCTTTGATAATCTCCGGGTCTACAAGATGATGCTTAACCCGGCCAAGTGTGTTTTTGGTGTTCCTGCAGGCAAGCTCTTGGGTTTTCTGGTTTCCCACAGAGGCATTGAAGCTAACCCGGAAAAGATCAAAGCAATCACCTCTCTGGCTAAGCCGGCGTGCATAAACGACGTCCAGCGTCTAGCGGGTCGCATCACTGCTTTGAGCCGGTTTATAAGCCGCTTGGGTGAAAAGGCCATGCCACTGTACCAGATGATGAAGAAAACAGATGACTTTATCTGGAACGATGCTACTGAAGCTGCTTTTGAGGATTTGAAGAGACAGCTGGCTGAGCCCCCAGTACTTGCTGCTCCTGTTGACAATGAGCCCTTATTGCTGTATGTAGCCGCTAACACACGAGCCGTCAGTGTGGCTGTGGTGGTGGAGCGTAAGGAAGCGGGTAGGGAGTATCCGGTTCAGCGGCCGGTTTACTACGTCAGCGAAGTACTCATCGAGTCCAAACAACGGTATCCACATTGGCAGAAGCTTGTTTATGGGGTATTCATGGCAAGCCGGAAGCTTAAGCATTATTTCCAGGGTCACCCTATCACTGTGGTTAGTTCTGCTCCCCTAGGAGATATCATCCAAAACAGAGAAGCCACAAGAAGAGTGGCTAACTGGGCTATCGAACTTGGGCCTCATGGTCTGAAATACGTGCCACGCACTGCTATCAAATCTCAAGCGTTGGTGGATTTCATCAACGATTGGACAGAGCTGCAGGTGCCTGAAGAGAAACCGGATAATACATACTGGACTATTCACTTCGACGGGTCTAGGCAATTGGAGGGCTCGGGGGCTGGAGTTGTATTAACTTCCCCTCGAGGTGACAAGTTTTGCTATGTGCTACGGTTGATGTTTCCCTGTACTAACAATGCGGCTGAGTACGAGGCCTTGCTCCATGGTCTTCGGATGGCTAAGGAGATAAGCTTGAGCCGGGTAAGGTGCTTTGGCAACTTAGATTTAGTGGCCCAACAAGTGTCAGGCAAGTGGGATTCCAAGGACCCTCTCATGGCGGCTTATCGCCGCGAAGTTGATGCCATTGCTGGACATTTTCAGGGTTACCAAGTAGAGCACATCGATCGCAGGAAGAACGAGGCAGCTGATGCATTAAGCCGGCTGGGCTCTCAGCAAAAGCCGGTGCCGCCTAATACTTTCTTGGACATTTTGCATAACCCTTCTGTTAAGTTGCCTACAGAGAAAGACCTGGCTGTTCCTGACCCGGAGGCACCGTTGGTGGCGGCTCTCCACATTACCCCAGACTGGACAGTACCATACTTGGCTTACATGACCCGGGGAGAATTGCCTGAGGATGAAACTTTGGCCAGACAAATAACCCGGCGGTCTAAGTCAATGATAATTATCAATGGCGAGCTGCATCGTCGCAGTGTCACTGGAACTTTCCAGCGTTGTGTTTCCCCTGAGGAAGGTCAAGAAATTTTACGTGAAATTCACGAGGGGGATTGTGGCCATCATGCCGGCTCAAAATCCCTTGTGGCCAAGGCTTTTCGTCATGGTTTTTATTGGCTGACGGCTCATGCTGATGCAGAGGATTTGGTCAGTAAATGTGACGGTTGCTAGAGGTTCTCGCGACGGGCTCATGTGCCGGCTCAAGAATTGAGGATGATTCCAATCACTTGGCCATTTGCGGTCTGGGGGCTTGATATGGTTGGGCCTTTTAAAAGATCCAAGGATAAGAAGACCCACCTCTTGGTGGCGGTCGACAAGTTCACAAAGTGGGTTGAAGCAGAGCCAGTTAGTAAGTGTGACGCAGCCACAGCGGTTCAATTCATGAAGATGGTGATATTTCGCTTTGGTTTTCCACACAGCATTATAACTGACAATGGTACCAATCTGTCTAAAGGCGCCATGG
Source organism: Triticum aestivum (assembly GCF_018294505.1). Lineage (NCBI taxonomy): Eukaryota > Viridiplantae > Streptophyta > Magnoliopsida > Poales > Poaceae > Triticum > Triticum aestivum. The sequence goes on along the minus strand of NC_057808.1, from coordinate 320,102,143 downwards.
AGGAGTTTTGTCAACGAGAGCATATTCGGCTTGATGTTTCATCAGTGGCTCACCCTCAATCCAATGGTCAAGCTGAGAGAGCCAATCAGTAAATCTTGAAGGGCATCAAGCCCCGGCTTTTGGTCCCTTTGCAACGGACGCCGGGTTGTTGGGTGGAGGAGTTACCCTCCGTGTTATGGAGCATCAATACTACTCCTAACAGGTCTACGGGTTACACGCCTTTCTTCATGGTTTATGGAGCGGAGGCGGTCCTCCCTAGCGACATCCGTCATGACTCGCCTCGAGTGGCGGCTTATGTTGAGGCGGATAATGAGTAGGCGCGTCAGGATGCTCTTGACTTGTTGGATGAGCAGCGTGATGTGGCAGCAGCTCGCTCGGCGATTTACCAACAAGACCTATGCCGCTATCACAGCCGCCGGGTTAAGTCCAGGGTCTTCCAGGAAGGTGATCTGGTGCTCCGGCTTATCCAAGATCAAACAGATGCACACAAGTTATCCCCGCCTTGGGAAGGGCCCTTTGTGGTCAGTAAGAACTTGCACAACGGGTCATACTACCTTATCGATGTTCGGGAGCACAAAGATTCACGTAAGTCGGAGGAAGAAACCCGTCGGCCGTGGAACATAGCTCAGCTTGGGCCTTATTACACTTGAGCCACCGGCTCTCATAATGTACATACTTCTATAGCCATGCATATATTATGATAAATAATAAAGCAGGACCTCTGTCCTTTTCTCCTCCAAAGGTAAATGTGTTATTGTTATTTCCATTACATGGTCACTTGGAGGTTGATCCGGCTTATGATCGTATTCGAATCTAGCCGTTAACAACATGATCACTTGGGGGCTTCCTGTTCAAACATAGGTCGTATTCGAACCAAAGAGAACATAGCTGTCGATACCCACTTGATTGGCAAATTGCCGAGCTCATTGGGGAGTTTTTCTTGATCATATTTGAATCATAGCTCAACCCCCTTGGGAACCGACGTGGATCGTATTCGAATCAGCGTCGTTAAACAACTCTCAAGGTCATTTGGGGGCTTCCTGTTCAAACATAGGTCGTATTCGAACCAAAGAGAACATAGCTGTCGGTACCCTCTTGATCGGCAACGCCAAAGCCACTGGGGGCTATATGGTCGCATTCGAATCTTAGCTTAACCCCTTTGGGACGGTTCTCTGGTCGTATTCGAATCAGAAGACCCTAAGTTTTGATCTTTTGGTTTGCAACAAGTTCTTTTGATCATATCAACAGTGTGCAAGGGCAGTTCTTACTCCGCCGGCTTAACTTTATTTAACAATGTTGATAGTACACAATAAGCATTATCGATGCTGGTGAACCGGATTTGAGTTCTCAACCTCATTATTTGGGTTACATAAACCGGAAGTGTACTTGAAGGCTTGCAGGTATGCTATTATGGTTACCTCGAGGATATAATTGAGAGCCGGTCTTTTATGACTTTGGGTCATATTCCGGGTTATATGTAAAATATATGACTCTCATTGCGGTAAGCCGCCTAGAGACTTGTGATTTGTTTTCTATGCAGGACAATTAAAGACAGCTCTTTAAGTTTAAGGAAAGCAAATGATCAACATAACCCGGAGGAATATAAAAGTGCAGCTTCAACAGAGTTAAGCGCCGCACACGTGTACTATGGCACGACAAAATTAAGTGTTTGCCCTACTCTATTACAGGACTCCCCGAGCCCAAAAGGTGAGGCATTGTTCTTAAAGCATACCATGAGCCGCCTAAGAATTTAAAGTGCTCGTTGGGTTGAAGTTTCCGGCTCATCCCTCTCCGCTCCTCCGGCTGTTTCCATGACCTGGAAGGTTGATGATTTCCAATCAATGCCGCTCAAAGCTTCAAATTGAGCCTCATCATCAATTAACCCAGCCGGGTCAACTTCTGGGGCGAAGGTATGCTTACGAGTCGGAGGGATCAGGCTGACTGCTTCACCCAACTGATACTCTGATTCTCCGCGTCATAGCCCGGCTGATACTTGGTAAGGTCTGTGTCATTCCCAATCAAGGTGGCCACCGGGTGCACGCTCTTCACACAGGCGGCGAAGTCTTTCTGGTCACAGGGGGTGCCGTCTTCCTTCAGGCTGGGGTATCCAAGAGCGATGTCGACCGGGTCTAACTCTGGTAGAAACGCCTTGGCCCGGCTCAGAGCGGCTATAGCTCTGGCTCTTGCAGAAGCCCGTCTCAGCTCTTGGAAGCATTGAGGAAGTACAGCAAGCCGCCTGAGTACGTCTGCCAGGTGAGTGGGAACCTCATTGGACAGAGCCACAACGGCTAAAGCACGCTGTGACCCGGTGTAGAGTTGCTCTACCAAGGTGTAAACAGCCTTCAACTTGGCCAGCATGTTCTGATTCAGATTGGAGCTTCTGGGACCTGTGTAACAAAAGTCAGGTGAGCTGATGGCAATGGTGGGGCTTATGAGACATGAATGATGTAAACCTATTAAAAGCTTATAGAGTAACTTACCGAAGATTGCGGAGACCATCTGCGATACATGGCGTTTTAAGCAGCCTCCGCTTGTTCGGCCCGGCTGAGCAAGGCAGTCTTTTCATCGGCCCAGGCTTTTCTTTCTGTTTCAAATTTTTTCTTCAGTTTTTCTTGTGCAGAGACACTGAACTCAAATTTGGCATTGGCCTTCTGGGTCTCATTTTCCTGAGTCTTCAGGCGGTTCTTCAGATCAGAGATTTCCGATTCAAGTTTCTTGTAGGCAGCCTGTACAAATTCCGGGTTACAGTTTGAGTGATTATCATGCAACATTAAAGTCCCAAGCACTTTGCAAGCAAAGACACTTGGCACTTGGGGGCTAATGTAGGCTGAGAAACTCTATTTACAGTGCCGGTTCATGAAAATAAGTCCCAAGCACTTTGCAGGCAAATGTGCTTGGCACTTGGGGGCTAATGTGCAAAGTTGCTCAAGTACTTGATTAAAACATAAGGTAAAAGACCGTTTCACCTAGGCTGTTTAACCCGGCCCTTGAGTGTTACCAGGTAAGCCGGTATTAAGTCTATAACATATTCTATCATAAGTAATAGACTTGGGGGCTAGCATGGTAAGGATGACTATGGAGAAAGCAAGAGAGTTGTACCTCAGATTTTTGCTGTATCTGCTTCACCATGTCAATTTCCAAGTCCCGGCTGTTGTGCACTTGACCAATATAACCAGCGACAATATCTCCAATGCTCAGATTGGCATAGTTAGTAATGTCCAGCCTGGCTCTTCGGCGTTCCGGAAGTTCTTCTTTAGTAGAGCACTTAGCCAGCACGGTGGGTCTTCCCGGTTCAACAAATTCGGTCCGGGTAATCACCACATCCGGGTCATCGGCCGGTTGAGCTGGGCTGGGAATCTCCAGGTTATCAAAACCCTCCATTGTTTGTTCTTCTGTTGGAGCGGTGGTTTCTGGAGCTGGTGCAGACGGCGGCTCAGAGGCAGAGGCGTTGGGTTCAGTCAAGACCGGCTCTTCGACCGGGTTACTTTTCTTTGCCCTCTTGCCGAGCTTTGCTTGTGCGCTGAAAGTCAAAAGGTTAGTGCAAAAACATGAGTAAGATAAGCACAAAATAAGCTGATCATCATTACCCGGGTGCGGTCTTGAAAGCCGGCAAGTTAGATTGCATGGAGTCCCCGGAGGAAGGTGAAGTTTCCTGATAGTTTGAATCAGAAGAATTGAGTGGTTGACCGGTGACGCCCGCCAAAGGATGAAAAGGATATAAGTTGGAGATAACCTCGGTCCGGCGCTTCCGTGATGCTTCAGGTAAGCTGGAGGAGAGGTTTGCATCCTTGTTGGTCCGGGTTTGCCTCCGGCTCTCATGACTCTGTCGCTTCAAAAGAAATTGAGGATCTTGATAAGCTAAAGGATGTAAAAATCTTACTTTCCGGGTTACTCTTTGGACTTTCAGCCTTGGCAAGGGCTCCGAGTCGGAGGAAAGTATAGTTACCTCTTCAATCATCGGGTTACTCGCTCCGGTATCCTCCTGCTGATAATCAGTGTCAATAAAGGTGGTTAAAAACAAACAAAAAACAAAAGAAGAGCCTAAAGAATCAAGGGCTACCTCTGACTCGGAGGTGTCATCCAGCTGAAGCAGGTCTGAGGCGCTAGGCTTAATCCCCTTCTTGCGAGGAGCGGCTCTCCTGGCGGCTTTTTTGACCTTCCTGGCTTTTTTAGCAGCCTCATGGTCATACCTGACCTTCCAGAACTTATCATTAGCCTGAAAAATACAACAAAGGTTTCTTGAAGTTAAGACGAAAATTGTTAAAATGGAAAGTAAGGTGCTCAGATCAGTAGCTTACCGCCGAAGCCGGGTTAGCTTTGCAGAAGGGACTTAAACCTGTCCTCCCGCAATCTGCTAAGCTCTTGTTCAGAAGGGACTTGGTCATATCATCAACGAAGTCTTCAGGTAAGTCGTTGGGGCTGTCCCGAAGAGGATCATCCTTCCGGCGCGTGTAATCACACATTAAGCCGGGGCGGCGGCTTAGAGGAATCACCCGCCAAGCAATCCAGACCCGGACCAGATCAACGCCGTTAAGGCCATTTCCCAGAAGAGCTTTGATTTTGTTGATGGTGGGGATAAGTGGTTGATGCTCAGCTTGAGATAATTTGTCTGGCAGGGGGTGATTTGACTCCAGACGCAGGGCACGAAAGCCGGGCAGAGGGTTCTCATTAGCCGGAGAAGTATCTTGGCAGTAGAACCATGTCTGGTTCCAGTCCTTTGGGTGGCTTGGCGGCTCAGCATAAGGAAAGAGGAAATCTCTCCGTCGTTGAATTGAGATTCCACCAAGTTCCAAGCTAGGCCCGTTGGCGCATTCATTCTGGCGGTTCAAGTAAAATAACTCCCTAAAGAGTAGCAGGCTGGGTTCTTCTCCAAGGTATACCTCACAGAACACTTGAAAGTTACAAATGTTCGACACGGAATTGGGTCCAATGTCTTGAGGTCGCAGATCGAAAAAGTTCAGAACATCTCTGAAGAATTTTGAGCCAGGAGGAGCAAAGGCCCGGCTCAGGTGATCAGCAAATATAACAACCTCTCCGTCTCTTGGTTGAGGTCTTTCTTCGGACGGGTCAGGGGCACGATAGGACATGACCTCCTTCTTAGGCAGGTAACTCGTTTTCACGAAGTCATCTAAGGTATTATCAGTAACGTTGGATCTCACCCAGTTGCACGGGTCAGGGGCGGCATTGTGGAAAATGGAAGCCTATGACAAAGGAAAATTTCCGGTTCAAATTTAAGCCGGAAAAGATTTCAGTTCAGTATTCAGGACGGCGGTTTATGAAGGGGCCTAATGATATATGACTAATTGTGTCAGGTTATTTAAGCCGCCGTGGGTATTATGAGCAATTTAAGTTATTTAACTCTATTATGAGTAAGCGGAAATTTCACAAAGCATGGCTTCTTTAAGCCGGCGATATGAGCCGCCATGGCTAACAGATGCAGTTTTTGTCTAAGTGTTGCATAAACAAGTTTCACATATTGTAGGGATCATTTTGGATCAAACGGTCATCCAGAAAGGAAAAATTTCTAGACCTAAAAAGCTGATACAGAGAAGTTCATAAGCTCTAACCGAGGTCTTTCTGCGGACAAAGGGGATCTACTAGCATAAAAATGAGTGAGAAACTACTACCGCAGGGAGTCTGTGCCGTTTTTGGATCAAAAGGAACCTCGGTGGCGGAATTGTGAAGAAATCGCGATGAACTACGAAGAACACAGAGAACTCGCGAGCCCTAATGCAGATCTAAGGTACGGGACAGCGAGGACTTACTGGTGCTGATGGGCTGCAGAGGTGCACCACAGGCTTTTGGTCAAGACAGGTTGATGCAGCGGCCTTGGTCGGTGAAGACGAGGGGCGCGGCGGCGGCGGCCGAGCTTGGGCTCTAGAGCGTCAGAGGAGGAAGACAATGGAGGAGAAGAGAGATGAAGGCTTATGGGCCAGGCCGATTTATAAGGGATGGCTGGTAAATGGGCGCGAGAAACGAGGAGGCCAAAGACGTGATTATCTTGCCGCAGAAACGCCTCGGTTTTCGGGATGGTCATTAAAAGATAAGATCCGTTGGAATATGACATAATAAAAAAATGAATTTAATGGAAGATGACGTCATGGCGGGTTACCAGGAATCCAGAAGATGATGTCACGGCGGGTTATAACCTTCGCACAAGCAGAAGCCGGAAGATTTTCTCTTAAAGGGATTGAAGATTGACATGAACCGGTTCAAATCAATCTGGGGCCTAATGTTGAGGATATAACCGTTAGAGTCACCCGCCCAGGAGGGGCCGGGTTACGTCATAATGATCATCATGTGAAGCCCAGTACCAAGCTTAAGGATGGCGGATCAATGATGGGCTTAAGACCCGGAGGCGGCTTAAGGCCCGTAGTGATAAACCGCCGTTATGGCAAGACTTGTAATGTAAGGCAAGAGTAGTTAAGAGTCCGAGCCGGATACTGTTATAAGCCGGCCGGGACTCTGAGAGCCGCTGGGCGTCAACCTCTCTATATAAAGGGACGACCCGGCGGCAGTTCAGGACGAGAGCCAACAGATCGATAGCCAGGCATAGCAATTAAGCTTCCTGGTCATCAAAACCCTAAGTAATACCACCTCAACTGGACGTATGCTTTTACCTTCACCGTAAGGGGCCGAACCAGTATAATCCTCGTGTTCCTTATCCCGCTTAACCCCTTTAAGCTTCCTAGCTGCGATGGCTCCACGACTAAGTCCTTGCACGAGGACATCTGCCGTGACAATTCCACGACAACGTCGGTTTTTATAGGAGGTTCATTAAAGACTTCTAAAAAATTTCTAGGCCTCTGACTAATCTCTTACAAAAAGATGTTCCTTTTGTCTTTGATGATGATTGTGTAGAAGCATTTGAAATACTTAAGAAAGCCTTGATTTCTGCACCTATTGTTCAGCCACCTGATTGGAATTTACCCTTTGAAATTATGTGTGATGCTAGTGATTATTCTGTAGGTGCTGTTCTAGGACAAAGAGTTGATAAGAAATTAAATGTTATCCAATATGCTAGTAAAACTCTAGACAGTGCCCAGAGAAATTATGCTACTACTGAAAAAGAATTTTTAGCAGTTGTATTTGCTTGTGATAAGTTCAGACCTTTTATTGTTGATTCTAAAGTAACTATTCACACTGATCACGCTGCTATTAAAATCTTACGGAAAATAAAGATGCTAAACCTAGACTTATTAGATGGGTTCTCTTGCTACAAGAATTTGATTTGCATATTATTGATAGAAAGGGAGTTGAGAACCCCATTGCAAACAACTTATCTAGGTTAGAGAATGTTCTTGATGACCCACTACCTATTGATGATAGCTTTCCCGATGAACAATTAGCTGTCATAAATGCTTCTTGTACTGCTCCATGGTATGCTTATTATGCTAATTACATTGATGCTAAATTTATACCACCTAGTTTCACATACCAGCAAAAGAAAAAGTTTTTCTATGATTTAAGACATTACTTCTGGGATGACCCACACCTTTATAAAGAAGGAGTAGATGGTGTTATTAGACGTTGTGTACCTGAGGATGAACAGGAACAGATCCTACACAAGTGTCAGTCTGAGGCTTATGGAGGACACCACGCTGGAGATAGAACTACACATAAGGTATTGCAATCCGGTTTTTATTGGCCTACTCTTTTTAAAGATGCCCGTAAGTTTGTCTTGTCTTGTGATTAATGTCAAAGAATTGGTAATATTAGTAGACGTGAAGAAATGCCTATGAACTATTCACTTGTTATTGAACCATTTGATGTTTGGGGCTTTGATTATATGGGACCGTTTCCTTCCTCTAATGGGTATACTCATATTTTAGTTTTTTTGACACCTGAAACAGTAGGAGAGCCTCCTACTGTGTAATTAAATTAATGAATGGGGTGGAATTACATATGGTTTTTTACATGCCATCCCCTTTGGGGAGGGCTGGGAAGTATGAAACTATAAACAAGCTACAAAAAAGTTTAGAAATGAGATATGCTTTTCCCCAACTCTATGAGTTTGGAGGGAGAGATCCACTTTTAATCTTGAGCTCCAGCATGCTTTCGTGGGTGTTATTCCTCTGAAGACCTTATTATTTATTTCCTTCCAGATGCTCCAAGCTGCTTGTAAGAAGATTGCCATGAACATTGGCTTGTTCCATGAAATTTTAGCTGTTGATTACGTTACTAAGTGGGTAGAAGCTGTTCCAACTAGTAGTGCCGATCATAACACCTCTATTAATATGCTTAAAGAAGTTATTTTTCCAAGGTTTGGAGTCCCTAGATACTTAATGACTGATGGTGGTTCACATTTTATTCATGGTGCTTTTCGTAAAATGCTTGCTAAGTATGATGTTAATCATAGAATTGCATCTCCATACCACCCACAGTCTAGTGGTCAAGTAGAACTAAGTAATAGGGAGATTAAATCAATTTTGCATGTCGTTATATATCCTAGCTAGGTGGTTGTTAGGGTGCTTTCGGGTTTGCGAGGCAGGTGCTACCAAAGTTATGCATTGTGTATTTAAAGTTTTAAACATCCCCAATATTCGTACATATATTTGGCCACTCTCAGGTGGTTCTTGACTTCTGGCCCCTCTCATCGATCTTCGACGACGCGCCCAACCGTGGGCCCGCGGGTCAAAGTTGTGCATTGGAATTTTGAACATCGCAGACCACCCTTTTCACTCATATATATTTGGGCCACATGATGGTGTAGCTGTCATTTGACCCTCTCTAACATTATTTTTTGCTGCAAAGACTCTGATGACCCTCAATGGACACGGGGTATAATATCTTAACCGTGTGCGATACAAGTGCGATGTGAATCACCACGACCGCAAGGTGGAGGTACTCGCTCAACCGTGTGAGATGCAAGTGCGCTGAAATCACCACGACCGCGCAAGCATGAGCAAATTAAGGTGGAGGTACTGGCTCAACCGTGTGCCATGCAGGTGCGCTGAAATCACCACGATCGCGCAAGCGCGAGCAAAGGGTGGAGGTACTGGCTTAACCGTGTGCGATGCAAGTGCGCTGTAAAAACACCACCTGTGCAAGCTAAAGGTGGGTAAGTTTATTTGGAAATTAGGACGAACCGTGTGCGATAGACCAGCTAGCTAGAAATATAAAAAACAAACTACCCGCCTTGAGCGTTGCAAAAATCGGCGGATCTGCGCCACTTTTCCTTATTATCATACACGCATATTGTTATTGGACTGTGCGCGATCTTGGGCACTCCCGCTCCGCATCAATTCCTTTACCCAAATTTTTGTAGCCACCGTACTTCAACCGTCGTCCACACTCCTCCAGCACCGACCTTATAGTAAAATTGGAGTAGCCGAGGCATTTGAACCGTCGCCCTCCCTCGTCCACCACCATCTCCACCCACCATTACTAAAATTTTCAGTAGCCGCGGCGTATCCTCAAACACCCCCCCTCCATGGTCCCCCACCCGCCTTTCCCCCCTCGAACCCTAGCTCACGGCCGCTAGCGGCGGCGCCGCCAACCCTGCCAGTCTGCCCGTTCCTCCTAGCTTAGATAATAAAGTTCAGGTTACCCAGCGATTCCCATACCGTCGCCCCACTCCCCTGAGTTTTTAGATGAGGCCTGCGATGTACCTCCCTGCCAGATCCACATCCCCTGCTCCAGAATGTCGCAGCCTAAGCTCGACCACGTATCCCGGGGAGCCCGACGAGCGTTCAGCCAAGAGGTTTATCATGGCCTATCCGGCAGACGTTGGCGAGGTGGCTGCCGTTCGCCCTGACCTGTCGATCCCGGAGCAACACGTTGCCGCGGAAGCCGGCGAAGACGTTGACTACGTTGCCATGCCGAAGGCTTCATGTCAGCGGGCTAGCGTATTATTGTATCTCGGGAAAGCTGGCTACGGCATCAAGCTCGTCCACACCGACGGCTTTCACGCGGGCCATGTCACAGGTTAATTGGTCCATCCCCAACCCCTCTGGTTCAACCGCCGTCGATCTCTTCGACGGCCCTGTCGCTGATCTCCTCCGCCAAGCGGTCAAGGATTTGCGAGCTTTATACGCCATCGAGACCATTTTGTCACTTCTGAAGGACACGTTCTATGGCGGCGGCTTGGGATCCTCAATTGCCAAGTCAGATCTCATCGACTACGACCACGACCACGAGGAGGGCACCCATGAAGGTTCTTCCAAGGTGAAATAGCCCATCTGTGACATCAGAGAGCGCAACATGGGTCTGTGCTCTTCCAACTTGAAGGATCCCGTCCATGAAATGTGAGGCAACATTCTATCAGCAAATCTTACCTTTTGTAGCTTGCCAACCCGTACCCTTTGTTGTAGTAGCATTTTCCGTGCGGTGCTTTAACTGTGCCATGTTTAATTATTTTAGTTATGCAAAAATGTATTGTTCAATATGTCTATGTGATGTTTAAGTATGAATTGTCCACTTTAGTTTCACGAATGGCTATATTTGGTTGTTTATAGTGAGTAGATGCCTTGTTTATCTGTATTTGGTTATTAGGTTGGTTGGAGTAAGCATTTTTTCAGTTATCGAGCAGATGCCTTGTTTATCTGTGTTTGGTTCATAGTTTGGTTGCAGTGAGTATTTGTCCAGTTATCAAGCAGATGCCTTGTTTATCTGTATTTGGTTGTTAGGTTACTTTTTTTAGCATATGTCCAGTTATCAAGCAGATGGCTTGTTTATCTGTATTTGGTCGTTAGGTTGCTTTTTTTAGCATTTGTCCAGTTATCAAGCAGATGCCTTGTTTATCTTTATCTGCTTGTTAGGTTGGTTGAAGTGAGCATTTGTCCAGTTTTCAAGCATATGCCATGTTTATCTGTATTTGCTTGTTAGGTTGGTTGCAGTGAGACTCTGTCCAGTTTTCAATGGCTATATTTGGTTGTTATACTGGTCATTTATGCCTTGTTTATTTTAGTCATTCACAATGTGTTGTTCATTATGTGCAAGTCGGAACTGTGCCGCTCGACTACATCAATACCAGTTTGAACGGCTATATTTGGTTCCAGTTATTCCTGGTGTAGTTAACACATGCCCTTTATTTCAGTTTTACACATTTATCCAGTGTGATGTTTAAGCATTACCTACATTCTATTCATTTTCAACAATACCAGTTTGAATTGCAATATTTGATGGCTGTTAAGCCTGCTGTCAGTAACATTGCCTTCCATTTTATATCTGCTTTAACAACATGCTGAAACCAACACATTCAAGCTATCATTTGGAGATGATGTTGTTTACCTTTCCTATATTTTTTTGACTTTAAGATTGCCGTACTTATCATGCCTTTCCACTACTTATGCAGGACAACAACGGGAGTGGCCACCATTTTCTGCCGAGGTTAGCTTCATCCCTCGGGTACTCCCCTCGTTGTTCCATAATGTAGTGCATATAGATCTAGGCCTGGACACTAGTTAGCTTCTAATATTGACTTGTTGCTTGTAGGTACATATGCCCTTGGCAAGGATCCATGCATCGACACTTTTTGCGTATGGGGCAATGAGATATTGATGAACAAGCATCAAGTGAGGAAACTGATAAGGATTTTTAGCAAAAAGATACGAATGGTGGCAAGCAAATTATTTGTTTATGCTCTATCCAACACAACAGTGAGTTGTAAGATGGTAACTACAAACTCTGCAGCCTTCTCTTTTTACTGCCCATAATGAGTTGTTAGATAACAATGTCTGAATCTTTTTCGTTCCCAGTGGTTCCCGAAGCAGTTCACTCAAGATTACCTCACAAAGTACATGATTGGTGGACACGCAATGAAGGTTAAAGTATTTCATCGAGACTACAATGAGCATCAAGAAGTCCTAATGAAGACAGTGAAGGATGGACGGGCGGCCATCTCAAGGGGTTGGCCTAGAGTCATGCGCGCATTACGCATGGAGGAGGGCACAATATGGGCATTCCGCTTCACCTTCTCCAGCAACCAGAATGTCTTTCGCCTCTCTCTTTACAGTCTTTAGTACAACTGTGGTTCATCATTCTTTACTTGGTGCTTCTGTAGTTCTTCAGTATATGTACCTATGCATCGAATTATGGATTCGTGGTTGAACCTATATTTGTAATAAACATGGTTGTATATGAAATAAGTGATTGCCTACTTTCAAATTCAAAACATGTGATTTTTAAATTGGGGATTAATTGGATTAATTAGGGATTAATTTAGGATTAATTAGGGATTACACTATACACGGTTTGCGAAAGCGAAACGTCTGCGATATATGTGGAGATCAGAAACGTTTCTAGAATCCACTATGTGTGCGATCAATCTCCACTGCACACACGACTTTCTCTTGAAAACTGTTTGCGTTAGGCCACCTTGCGCAAACATTTACCACATAAAAAGTGTGTGTGATGGACAACCTTTGCCACACAGTTTCTTCTACGCACCGTGTGTGATGCATTCAATAACGCAAACGACAAAATTATTAATATCGTGTGCAATGGCAATGCTATCACAAACGATTTAACGGGAAAAATTGTGTGTGATGTACCAGTGAACGGAAACATTTTCCTTGGAGCGACTATGTGGGATGTACATACGAACGAAAACGTTTAGCGTGGACTGGCTGTGTGGGATGTACTTGCGACCGAAAACAATTTCGCCGTATAATTGTATTTTTTTAGCTCCACTGTACGTATTTCCGTATTTGAGCGCTCGCCGGTCGCACATGACCTCATTTTGCCGATCGTGTGTGCCAGGAGGGCATATCCCCGACGGTTTCTGGGTCGTGTGGGAAGGACCCCTCTATTGCCCACACTCACTTGGTGACGGTTCCAAATGCCGTCGCGGAAAGGGGTTAAAAACCGTTTGTTTAGCACCGACGCGTACCAGTGTTAGGTTCAAGGACATACTAAATATGCTGCCTATCAGCTTTCTGTCCTCCTTCAGGGCATCCGACAGCTGGGCTCTTACATCCTTTAGCTCTTTGGCTTGCCTGATGTTGGCATCCTATAGCTTGTTCTTCTCATTAATGGTTCGTGTTAATACACATTGACCAGCGGCTTCTTGCCCTTCGGCATGTTGTTTGTCCGCTTGAGCAAACTTCACCATCTCCTGCAACTGCTCTGCCGATCCTGCAGCCGTAAATAAAGAAAATGTATATTTAAAAATCATTGTTGGCGCAGAATCATCTTTTCCGGACACTGTTGTACTTACCATCAGGTGCCTTCCTGGATTTCTTCACATTTTCTAGTTCGGCGGTAGCAGCAGTTAGCTTGGTCCGGCATTCTTCGAGCTCCTTGGACAGTGTGTCATTTTTCGCCGCGAGTACCTGGTGATATAACGACACTTGAATCAGTTGGGTCAACTACTTCAAGTCTCGGGGGCTACTGGCACATGCTTATTGAATCTACCCAAAGTTTTTTACCCGCATATCCTTTGAAAGCTGGTGAGTGGCTCCGGCAAGTCCATCCTAGGCAGCTCGGATATATGCGTCTGCAGAGCTGAGGGCGTTGAACGCTTCTTCGGTGAAACTTGGGTCGCGCATGGCTTCTTTCCGCCGCCGATGATTCATTGCGCTCTCCACTTTGGAATTGGTGACGGATACATCATCTGAATCTGCTTGAAGATGACAATCCGGCGTTGCGTCCATATCAACCCTAGTACTTAGGGCAGGGTCCGAAAGCGGATTAGTCGACGCATGGCCGACGAGGTCCCCGGATATAGTCCGGCGTATACTCTTCCTAAAATATGACACAACAGGAAACGTCACAATTCGGCCTATCCACAAGATGCATGTTAAAAACTGTACCTCTTTGGTGAACGTGGGGGCCCGGTGGTATCACTGTTTGCTTTTCTTTTCAAAGACTCGCCCTGTGCGGGCGTCGCCCTCTTGGAGGATGCCTCTGATACAGCTCGGCGAGACGAGTGGCACCCCTTCGGAGCATGAGACAGTGCGGTGGGTGAGGCGAGATGGGAAAACTCTTTTGGAGGAGCTGTCTCCTGGGTACTTACGTTGGAGGAGGGGAGAAGGCCGGGGTAATCGGCTATAATGGCCACTTCTGTGCCGTCATAGCTCGCCTGATAAAAGATCCCATCCTTAAGTTCTATAAATATATCCAGATCTTCTTCATATCCGGGATCCAAATCTCGAATATGGTCCTCTCGCTGTGGAGCGGGGCTATAGACCCCCTCAACGACCTTTCTCCACTCCTGTTAAAAATAGCCGGATTAAATTCGGTTAGCATAACTCTGGAAAGAGATTGAGTGAGGTCAATAATCGAAGAAAAAACTCACCCAGGGGATGGGGTTGTACATGGAAAAGCCTTCCCGACTTGTCAAACGAGCGAAGTCTTCCTTCGCCCCTTTGTAAAGGTTAGCTAAGATGGTGGCCAGGGCGGTAAAATTGTCTGGACCCTTGCGCAGACAACGGGACGCATCATCATCCCCATTATAATTCCACATGGGAAGACCTCTAGATTGGAGCGGCTGATCGTACCGCGTTATTAAAATTGCCATTACCTCAATTATAGACAGCCCGAAATTGGCAAGTACTCTGATCTTGTTTGCTAGCCTCGAAACCTCCGCGCTGTCTTCTTCTTCGAGGCTCCGGGGACGCCAGCTGGCGCGCTTCTTTAAAGGAGCACTGGAGAATTCGGGAAGACCATGCCGGATTGGGTCCAAAAGAACGACATCTTCGATATAAAACCACTCCAAGGGTCACTCTTCGGATGCCTTCTTCGGAGTGCCGGACAGGTATCCAGTCCCAGCTATGCGCCATACTTCAGCGCCACCCACCTCGAATATAGATCCCTTCTGGGAGCGGGGGACGAGGCAGAAAAATTTCCGCCATAGCTCGAAATGAGCCTCGCAACCTAGAAACAGCTCGCAAAGAGCAACAAAGCCAGCGATATGCAGGATGGAGCCTGGCGTCAGATTGTGCAATTGGAGGCCGTAATACTCCAGTAGACCTTTGAGGAAAGGGTGAATAGGAAATCCTACGCCTCTCAAAAGGAAGGAAACGAAGCACACCCGCTCCTCTTTAGAAGGATTGGGGAAATTCTCCGCCAGGGCTTCGCCATCGATGGAAGTTAATCCAGCCCGAACGGAGATTAGATCCGCAGGAGGAAGGTATCCCTGCGTCTGAAGCTTGTTCAGATGGGCGTGGGATACCGAACAGTTTTCCCAATTGCCTTTTTGAGGGCCGTTGGGGCGCGAGGTAGAGCTAGGAGCGCTGGCCATGTTTGGGCGATTTCCTATGGCGAGTTCTAAGGATTTCCGCGTGGTGTGAAATGGTATCTCAGATCTAATCGCTTTAAATAGGCGTCGTTCCCGCATGGTCAAGGGGTTATTTGTAAAAAGCACCTAGACTGTTCACATTCGTTTGACATGTGGAAGCCGAGGCGACGGCAGCAAAGAATCAATTGAAAGTGGTATTTAATGTGCAGCCGGACTATCGTCAATCTGAAGTACAATGGAGGACCCGGCTTGCAAAGCCAAAGACATAAAGCCGGATACTACATCGTCATTGAAGGCAAGTTCGGAGGCTACTGAGGGAGTCCTGGATTAAGGGGTCCTTGGATCGTCGGGCTATGTGACATGGGCCGGACTAATGGGCCATGAAGATACAAGATAGAAGGCCATCCCCCGTGTCCGGATGGGACTCTCCTTGGCGTGGATAGCAATCTTGGCGGCTAGTCGTATAGTCTCCTTTCTCTATAGATAGACTTTGTACCACCCTGGCCCCTTCCGGTGTCTATATAAACCGGAGGGGTTAGTTCGTAGAGAGGACCACAATCATACAGGCTAGACATCCAGGCTTTAGCCATGACGGTCTCGAGGTAGATCGACTCTTGTAACCCATATACTCATCATAGTCAATCAAGCAGGAAGTAGGGTATTACCTCTGTTAAGAGGGCTCGAATCTGGGTAAACATCATGTCCCCCATCTCCTGTTACCTACGATCCTCAGACGCATAGCTCGGGACCCCCTACCCGAGATTAGCCGGTTTTGACACCGACACTCACCACGGTACAATATACAATCATTCACACAAGCGTGTATCTTCTGTACTTCAAGTTCCAATGGGCAAACAATTTTCTTTGCTTCATTCGTGCTTCTGGGGAGCAGATTATCTTTCGGAAGAGTTTCTTTGAAAAGACCTAACATCTCTGTGAAGCCCTTGTTTGATAGACCGTTTGCTGCTTTAAATCTGAGAAGCGCCAGGGTGGCACTCAACTTGGAATATTTCTTTTTGCAACCTGGATACAATTCTTTCTTGGAGTCCGCATCAATGGTTGGCAGATCCTTGTACCCAGTCATATCCTTTTTTGGGCCCTCGAAATCTGCAATCATAGTAGCAAAATTTGGCATATCAAGATCATCGTTGTCTGCGTCGACGTCTTGGTTTTTCTAGTGGGCGTTTCGGATTTCCGGTGTTCCATTGGTAGGTTGATGCCTCTGCCCTGATGTTAGATTCAACATCCATGTGACACTGATCGGGGTTTGGCATCTCGCAGCCCTGGGTATCTTCATCCCTGACCTCCTCTTCATCATGTCTGGTCCATTTCCATGAATCCCCGAGAGACTAAGTGCCACTGGACATCCGCAACTTCATGTGACTCTGTATTGGCACAATCAGTACATGGACACAGGATGTAATCCGCATCACCTATTCTCCTCTTTGAACTTTCAGCCAAATTCATGAACTCTGTCACGCCACTGATAAAATCTGCGGTTTTCCGATCCTTCATCCATCAAGATCGTTCCATCTACACCACACGAATGGTAATTAAAAACAAAACAACAACATTAATACACGGATTAACTGCTGCCCAAAGATGCGTGCATAAATCACCAGGTTTTATTTTCATAATTAATGAGGGCGCTCCATATTGTTATCCAGACGTGCAATGACAAAAATTAATGGCCAGTCAACTTACACGCAGAGTACTAGTACAACACTACCCTTAGGAATTGAATACCTTAATTAAGCCACTCACGGAAATAATACCTTAATTAATTAGCCGCTCGACGACCTCCACCCAGCTGACAGAGAAGCGCGATGCGGCGGCACGCCGAGACAGCAGGGTCGAAGAGCAAAGCTTAGTGCGGCTACCGCCTGAAGTTCGACCTCCACTATCCCGCCATCGACCGCGATGGATGTGCTCGAATCATGCCGTCACCGATCTCGGTGGTTGAGCTCCTCCCATCTCTCGCCGCAGACCAAGGATTGACCTCCTATGACGCCGCCACCGCCCACCGACTGAGGATTGACCTCTTCTCTGGTAGCCGCTGCCTAGGCCGCCGCCATCTCTATATGTAGAGCAGCTGTTTTTTATGGATATGCGCAGAGCGGCTGCTTACATGGCATCACTATAACTCAATTATATGTACAGGGTAGTACATCACATACGGTTATGTAACGGCAACCGTGTCTCACCTACGTTGTCTTGTCACACGGTTTGGTGCGGAAATCGTGTGTGACGTTGTAATACCTAACACAAACGACATGTATAAACAGAGTGTCGTATACAACATATATTGCCGTAACTAGTTCCCGACCGTTAGCTTATCCCCATAGTTTCCCCATTTCCCCCAAATCCCTACATAGCCTCCAAAATCCCTCGCGCGGCACTAACATTGGGGGAATGAGGATGAGTGGTGTTGATGGTTTCGGTGCGGCTGCTCCTGCTCGTATCGCCGCCACGACGGCGGTCGCCGCCGAGCACTTGCCTAAGGTCATCAGAAGGCAGGTGTACTACGGATTCGAATCGTCCTGTCAGGTTCCAATCTATCCCGATCTTTTTTAGCATGTCAAAAGTAGCTCCTTGTTGAATCCGTCCTGAATGAACCCCCCCAAGGAAAGCGATATGCCGCCGGATCCGGAGCATGACTCCAGACTCCCGCAACACGAGTTCGACTCCGAGTTTTGCGCCACCGAGAAGTACCAAAAGCTGAGTTGTGTGCATGGGCACACTCCCGCTCGACGTGTATGCACGGAGGGATTCGACATTGGCAGGCGGTTTCTCAGTTGCCCCTTAGAGGTTAGTGCTAAGTTCATCATTTTACTTGAGTTAATGCCAGCGCTCATCCTGAATACTATTTAACATTGACAGGGATATGAGGCTTGTGCCTTTGTTAACTGGCTGGATGGAGAACGGCATGGCAGGGCTCGGAGTGATATCACCAAGCTCGTAGAAGATAACGTAAAGCTGAAGAAGAAACTGGCTGATCTGGAATGTACAATCAGTACGATGAAGCAAGAAAGAATCAATCACAGGCAACAGACGAATGCAAGATACAAGAAGGAACTAGCATGTGTAATTGTGGTTGTCACATTAGCCATGTTCTATGCGCTATTTGCAATGATGATTAGGGGTTTTGTTTGACAGTATTGCTAAAGCACATCTAGATGTCCTCTAAGTAATGAACATCTAGGTCCTATGCCATTGATGTTACGCGAAGATTCATGCAGACATTTTCCTTTGTCTTTTTTTCTTTTCCTTTGTATTTTGATTATTACTGGCTTTATAAATAAGAAGACCTCAATGTATTGCTTGCCAACTGTCCTACTCCGTTCGTACCGGTACCGGTGCATAATCCCAAAACTCGTTCCTTGTTTCTGTCCCAAAAAAAGAAACCAGCCAAATAGCCAATAGGAGTCCTGTGCAACCCCGGGAATTTGGAGCGACTGGGTACAAATAATTGCGGTTCATTATATCAGCGGTTAGATAATACGTCAACCTGATACGTCTGCAACGTATCTATAATTTTTGATTGTTCCATGCTGTTATATTATCTGTTTTGGATGTTTAATGGGCTTTAATATACCTTTTTATAATATTTTTGGGACTAACCTATTAACCGAAGGCCCAGTGCAAATTGCTGTTTTTTTGCCAATTTCAGTGTTCCGCAGAAAAGGAATATCAAACGGAATCCAAACACAATGAAACCTTCACGAGGATCTTTTTTTAGAACAAATGCAATCCAGGAGACTTGGAGTTGAGGTCAAGGAAGCCACGAGGCGGCCACGAGGTAGGAGGGCGCGCCCCCCACCCTCGTGGGCCCCTCGCAGCTCCACCGACCTACTTCTTTTGCCTATATATACTCTTATACCCTAAAAACATCGGGGAGAGCCATGAAACACCTTTTCCACCGCCGCAACCTTCTGTACCCGTGAGATCGCATCTTGGGGCCTTTTCCGGCGCTCCGCCGGAGGGGGATTCAATCACGGAGGGCTTGCACATCAACACCATAGCCTCTTCGATGACGTGTGAGTTGTTTACCACAGACCTTCGGAGATCTATTCGATGTAATTCTTTTTGCGGTGTGTTTGTCGAGATCCTATGAATTGTGGGTTTATGATCAAGATTATCTGTGAACAATATTTGATTCTTCTCTGAATTCTTATATGCATGATTTAATATCTTTGCAAGTCTCTTTGAATTATCAGTTTGGTTTGGCCTACTAAATTGATCTTTCTTGCAATGGGAGAAGTGCTTAGCTTTGGGTTCAATCTTGCGGTGTCCTTTCCCAGTGACAACAAGGGCAGCAAGGCACGTATTGTATTGTTGCCAGAGAGGATAAAAAGATGGGTTTATATCATATTGCTTGAGTTTATCCCTCTACATCATGTCATCTTGCCTAATGCGTTACTCTGTTCTTATGAACTTAATACTCTAGATGCATGCTGGATAGCGGTCGATGTGTGGAGTAATAGTAGTAGATGCAGAATTGTTTCGGTCTACTTGTCACGGACGTGATGCATATGTTCATGATCATGCCTAGATATTCTCATAACTATGTGCTTTTCTATCAATTGCTCGACAGTAATTTGTTCACCCACCATAATATATGCTATCTCGAGAGAAGCCACTAGTGAAACCTATGGCCCCCGGGTCTATTTTACATTATATTAGTTTCCCGTCAACTAGCTATTTCTGTCGCCGTTTATTTTGCAATCTTTACTTTCCAATCTATACAACAAAAATACCAAAAATATTTATCTTATTATCTTTATCAGATCTCACTTTTGCAAGTGGCCGTGAAGGGATTGACAACCCCTTTATCGCGTTGGTTGCAAGGTTCTTGATTGTTTGTGCAGGTACTAGGCGATTTGCTTGTAGTCTCCTACTGGATTGATACCTTGGTTCTAAAAAACTGAGGGAAATACTTACGCTACTTTGCTGCATCACCCTTTCCTCTTGAAGGGAAAACCAATGCATGCTGAAGAGGTAGCAAGAAGGATTTCTGGCGCCGTTGCCAGGGAGATCTACGCACAAGTCAAGACATACCAAGTACCCATCACAAACTCTTCTCCCTCGCATTACATTATTTGCCATTTGTCTCTCGTTTTCCTCTCCCCCACTTCACCCTTGCCATTTTATTCGCCCTCTTTTTCCGCTCTCTTTTCGCTTGCTCCTTATGTGTTTGTGTGTTGGATTGATTGTTTGTCACGATGACTCAAGCTAATACTAAGTTGTGTGACTTTTCCAATACCAACAACAAGGATTTTATTAGCACTCCGATTGCTCCTATTACTGATGCTGAATCTTGTGAAATTAATGCTGCTTTGTTGAATCTTGTTATGAAAGATTAGTTCTCTGGCCTTCCTAGTGAAGATGCCGCTACCCATCTAAACAACTTTGTTGATTTGTGTGATATGCAAAAGAAGAAAGATGAGGATAATGATATTGTTAAATTGAAGCTATTTCCGTTTCACTTAGAGATCGTGCTAAAACTTGGTTCTCTTCTTTGCCTAAAAATAGTATTGATTCATGGAATAAGTACAAAGATGCTTTTATCTCTAAGTATTTTCCTCCCACTAAGATCATCTCTCTTAGAAACGATATTATGAATTTTAAGCAACTTGACCATGACCATGTTGCACAAGCTTGGGAGAGGATGAAATTAATGATACGTAATTGCCCTACACATGGTTTGAATTTATGGACTATTATACAAAATTTTTTATGCTGGATTGAATTTTGCTTCTAGAAATCTTTTAGATTCGGCCACGGGAGGCACTTTTATGGAAATCACTTTAGGAGGAGCTATTAAACTCCTAGATAATATTATGGTTAATTATTCTCAATG
Organism: Triticum aestivum; assembly: GCF_018294505.1. Lineage (NCBI taxonomy): Eukaryota > Viridiplantae > Streptophyta > Magnoliopsida > Poales > Poaceae > Triticum > Triticum aestivum. The sequence goes on along the minus strand of NC_057808.1, from coordinate 320,081,102 downwards.
GCACACCGAAAGATCTACTAGTAAAAGAGTTCATGCGATAGAAGAGATTAATGTTTTGAGTGGAAAGATGGATGAACTTATGAAGTTGTTTGCTAATAAGAGTGCTTCTTCTGATCCTAATGATATGCCTTTGTCTACTTTGATTGAAAATAATAATGAATCTATGAATGTGAATTTTGTTGGTAGGAACAATTTTGGTAATAACGCGTATAGAGGAAATTTTAATTCTAGGCTGTTCCCTAATAGTTCCTCTAATAATTATGGTAGTTCCTACAACAACTCTTATGGAAATTTTAATAAGTTGCCCTCTGATTTTGAGACTAGTGTTAAAGAATTTATGATTTCACAAAAGAATTTCAATGCTTTGCTTGAAGAAAAATTGCCTAAGATTGGTGAGTTGGCTAGGAACATGGATAGAATTTCTCTTGATGTTGATTCTTTGAAACTTAGATCTATTCCACCTAAGCATGATATCAATGAGTCTCTCAAAGCCATGAGAATTTCCATTGATGAGTGCAAAGAAAGAACCGCTAGGATGCGCGCTAAAAAAGATTGCTTTGTAAAAGCGTGTTCTTCTAGTTTTGAAGATAATAATGATGACGATCTAAAAGTAATTGATGTGTCCCCTATTAAATCTTTGTTTTCCAATATGAATCTGGATAAAGATGGGACTGGAGACGAGTCAACTTTAGTTAAAAGGCGTCCCAATGACTCGGAGTTTTTAGATCTTGATGCAAAAATTGGTAAAAGTGGGATTGAAGAGGTCAAAACTTTACATAGCAATGAACCCACTATTTTGGATTTCAAGGAATTGAATTATGATAATTGTTCTTTGATAGATTGTATTTCCTTGTTGCAATCCGTGTTAAATTCTCCCCATGCTTATGATCAAACTAAAGCTTTTACCAAACACATCGTTGATGCTTTAATGCAATCTTATGAAGGAAAACTTGAATTAGAAGTTTCTATCCCTAGAAAAATTTATGATGAGTGCGAACCTACTATTGAAATTAAAATTAAAGATCATGAATGCTATGCTTTATTTGATTTGGGTGCTAGTGTTTCCACGATTCCAAAAACTTTGTGTGATGTGTTAGGTTTCCGTGAATTTGATGATTGTTCTTTAAATTTGCATCTTGCGGATTCCACCATTAAGAAACCTTTGGGAAGGATTAATGATGTTCTTATTGTTGCAAATAGGAATTATGCGCCCGTAGATTTCATTGTTCTTGATATAGATTGCAATCCTACTTGTCCTATTATTCTTGGTAGACCTTTCCTTAGAACGATTGGTGCAGTTATTGATATGAAAGAAGAAAATATTAGATTCCAATTTCCATTGAGAAAATGCATGGAACACTTTCCTAGGAAGAAAATTAAATTACCTTACGAATCTATTATGAGAGCCACTTATGGATTGCATACCAAAGATGATAATACCTAGATCTATTCTTGTTCCTATGCCTAGCTAGGGGCGTTAAACGATAGCGCTTGTTGGGAGGCAACCCAATTTTATTTTTGTTCCTTGCTTTTTTTTTCTGTTTAGTAATAAATAATTTATCTAGCCTCTTTTTAGATGTGTTTATATTTTTAATTAGTGTTTTTGCCAAGTAGAACCTTTGGGAAGACTTGGGTGAAGTCTTTGCGATCTTGCTGTAAAAAACAGAAACTTTAGCGCTCACGAGATTAGATGCGGTTTTTTACTGGAGAGTGATTTTAGGTTGATTCTTTTTGCAGATGATTAATAGAAAAATTCCTCACGTCCACCAATTTATTTCGGAATTGTTGGAGTTCCAGAAGTATAAGTTTGATACAGATTACTACAGACTGTTCTGTTTTTGACAGATTCTGTTTTTCGTGTGTTGTTTGCTTATTTTAATGAATCTATGGCTAGTATCGGGGGGTATGAACCATAGAGAAGTTGGAATACAGTAGGTCTAGCACCAATATAAATAAATAATGAGTTCATTACAGTACCTTAAAGTGGTGATTTGTTTTCTTTCACTAACGGAGCTCATGAGATTTTCTGTTGAGTTTTGTGTTGTGAAGTTTTCAAGTTTTTGGGTAAAGATTTGATGGATTTTGGAATAAGGAGTGGCAAGAGACTAAGCTTGGGTATGCCCAAGGCACCCCAAGGTAAAATTCAAGGACAACCAAAAGCCTAAGCTTGGGGATGCCCCGGAAGGCATCCCCTCTTTCGTCTTCGTCCATCGGTAACTTTACTTGAGACTATATTTTTATTCACCACATGATATGTGTTTTGCTTGGAGCGTCTTGTATGATTTGAGTCTTTGCTTGTTAGTTTACCACAATCATCCTTTCTGTACAAACCTTTTGGAGAGACACACATGAATCGGAATTTATTAGAATACTCTATGTGCTTCACTTATATCTTTTGAGCAAGATAATTTTGCTCTAGTGCTTCACTTAAATCTTTTAGAGCACGGTGGTGGTTTTATTTTATAGAAATTATTGATCTCGCATGCTTCACTTATATTATTTTGAGAGTCCTTTAGAACAGCATGGTAATTTGCTTTGGCTATAAAATTAGTCCTATATGATAGGCATCCAAGATGGGTATAATAAAAACTTCCTTATAGTGTGCATTGAATACTATGAGAAGTTTGATACTTGATGATTGCTTTTAGATATCAAGATGGTAATATTAGAGTCATGCTAGTTGAGTAATTGTGAATTTGAGAAATACTTGTGTTGGAGTTTGCAAGTCCCGTAGCATGCACGTATGGTAAACGCTGTGTGACAAATTTGAAGCATGACGTGTTTCTTTGATTGTCCTCCTTATGAGTGGCGGTCGGGGACGAGCGATGGTCTTTTCCTACCAATCTATCCCCCTAGGGCATGCGCATAGTGCTTGGTTTTGATGGCTTGCAGATTTTTGCAATAAGTATGTGAGTTCTTTATGACTAATGTTGAGTCCATGCATTATATGCACTCTCACCTTTCCATCATTGCTAGCCCCTTCGGTACCGTGCATTGCGCTTTCTCACCTTGAGAGTTGGTGCAAACTTTGCCGGTGCATCCAACCCCCGTGATATGATACGTTCTATCACACATAAACCTCCGTAATCTTCCTCAAAACAGCTACCATACCTACCTATTAAGGCATTTCCATAGCCATTCCGAGATATATTGCCATGCAACTTTCCACCATTCCGTTTATTATGACACGCTTCATCGTTGTCATATTGCCTTGCATGATCATGTAGTTGACATCGTATATGTGGCAAAGCCACCATGCATAATTTCATACATGTCACTCTTGATTCATTGCCCATCCCGGCACACCGCCGGAGGCATTCATATAGAGTCATACTTTGTTCTAGTATCGAGTTGTAATCTTTGAGCTGTAAATAAATAGAAGTGTGATGATCATCATTAATAGAGCATTGTCCCAAAAAAATAAAAAAAATGCCAAAAAAGGAAGGCCAAATAAAAAAAGGAAAAAAAAGAGAAAAATAAAATAAAAGGGACAATGCTACTATCCTTTTTTCCACACTTGTGCTTCAAAGTAGCACCATGATCTTCATGATAGAGAGTCTCTTATATTTTCACTTTCATATACTGGTGGGAATTTTTCATTATAGAACTTGGCTTGTATATTCCAACAATGGGCTTCCTCAAATGCCCTAGGTCTTCGTGAGCAAGCAAGTTGGATGCACACCCACTTAGTTTCTTTTGTCGAGCTTTCATACATTTATAGCCCTAGTGCATCCGTTGCATGGCAATCCCTACTCCTCGCATTGACATCAATTGATGGGCATCTCCATAGCCTATTGATTAGCCGCGTCAATGTGAGACTTTCTCCTTTTTTGTCTTCTCCACACAACCCCCATCATTATATTCTATTCCACCCATAGAGCTATGTCCATGGCTCACGCTCATGTATTGCGTGAAACTTGAAAAAGTTTGAGATTACTAAAGTATGAAACAATTGCTTGGCTTGACATCGGGGTTGTGCATGATGGGAGCATTTTTGTGTGACGAAAGTAAAGCATAGCCCAACTATATGATGTTGTAGGGATAAGCTTTCTTTGGCCATGTTATTTTGAGAAGACATAATTGCTTAGTTAGTATGCTTGAAGTATTATTATTTTAATGTCAATATTAAACTTTTGTCTTGAATCTTTCGGATCAGAACATTCATGCCACAATAAAGAAAATTATATTGAAAATTATGTTAGGTAGCATTGCACATCAAAAATTCTGTTTTTATCATTTACCTACTCGAGGACGAGAATGAATTGAGCTTGGGGATGCTTGATACGTCTCCAACGTATCTATAATTTTTGATTGTTCCATGCTATTATATTATCTGTTTTGGATGTTTAATGGGCTTTAATATACCTTTTTATATTATTTTTGGGACTAACCTATTAACCGAAGGCCCAGTGCAAATTGCTGTTTTTTTTGCCTATTTTAGTGTTTCGTGGAAAAGGAATATCAAACGGAATCCAAATGGAATGAAACCTTCGTGATGATCTTTTTTGGAACAAACGCAATCCAGGAAACTTGGAGTTGAGGTTAAGGAAGCCACGAGGTGGCCACGAGGTAGGAGGGCGCGCCCAGGGGGGTAGGCGCGCCCCCCACCCTCATGGCCCTCTCGCAGCTCCACCGACCTACTTCTTTTGCGTGTATATACTCTTATACCCTGAAAACACCGGGGAGAGCCACGAAACACCTTTTCCACCACCGCAACCTTCTGTACCCGTGAGAAACCATCTTGGAGCCTTTTCCGGCGCTCCGCCGGAGGGGGATTCGATCACGGAGGGCTTCTACATCAACACCATAGCCTCTCTGATGATGTGTGAGTAGTTTACCACAGACCTTCGGGTCCATAGTTATTAGCTAGATGGCTTCTTCTCTCTCTTTGGATCTCAATACAAAGTTCTCCTCGATCTTCTTGGAGATCTATTTGATGTAATTGTTTTTGCCGTGTGTTTGTCGAGATCCGATGAATTGTGGGTTTATGATCAAGATTATCTATGAACAATATTTGATTCTTCTCTGAATTCTTATATGCATGATTTAATATCTTTGCAAGTCTCTTCGAATTATCAGTTTGGTTTGGCCTACTAGATTGATCTTTCTTGCAATGGGAGAAGTGCTTAGCTTTGGGTTCAATCTTGTGGTGTCCTTTCCCAGTGACAGCAAGGGCAGCAAGGCACGTATTGTATTGTTGCCATCGAGGATAAAAAGATGGGGTTTATATCATATTGCTTGAGTTTATCCCTCTACATCATGTCATCTTGCCTAATGCGTTACTCTGTTCTTATGAACTTAGTACTCTTGATGCATGCTGGATAGCAGTCGATGTGTGGAGTAATAGTAGTAGATGCAGAATCGTTTCGGTCTACTTGTCACGGACGTGATGCCTATGTTCATGATCATGCCTAGATATTCTCATAACTATGCGCTTTTCTATCAATTGCTCGACAGTAATTTATTCACCCACCGTAATATATGCTATCTCGAGAGAAGCCACTAGTGAAATCTATGGCCCCGGGTCTATTTTACATTATATTAGTTTCCCGTCAACTAGCTATTTCTGTCGCCATTTATTTTGCAATCTTTACTTTCCAATCTATACAACAAAAATACCAGAAATATTTATCTTATTATCTATATCAGATCTCACTTTTGCAAGTGGCCGTGAAGGGATTGACAACCCCTTTATCGCGTTGGTTGCAAGGTTCTTGATTGTTTGTGCAGGTACTAGGCGATTTGCGTGTAGTCTCCTACTGGATTGATACCTTGGTTCTCAAAAACTGAGGGAAATACTTACGCTACTTTGCTGCATCACCCTTTCCTCTTCAAGGGAAAACCAACGCAAGCTCAAGAGGTAGCACAACCCCCGCTTCAATTGGCAGTTCCTCTTCTCTGCATACCCCGCTTAAGTGTCCACCATCTTCATCGTCCCCGGCAGGCCACACTGCACACTGGCACACACTCTGCAGCCATGATAGGTCAACATCGGAATCATCCCGCTCGTCTTCCATTAGTCCAGCATCGAGCCCAGACCTCGATTATATCCAGATCATGGAAGGGACGCCGCCTCCGGAGTCGTCAAAACGACAACCAGACGGATGAGGAGCCGTCGGAGGACGAAGAAGAGGACGACGACGATGAGGAGGAGGAATGGTCGAACGATGAGGAGCACGACGACGATAGCAACGACGATGACGACAACGGCGGCGAAGAAAAGTAAACAGTCAGTGGCAACAAGCGTCGTCGCCAAGACGATGTCGCGGGGCCATCCAACAACAACAACAACAACAAGAAGGACTAAATTAAGCAGACTGTATATATCTCTGTTTCCGTTCGCTCATATTAATTTGTTATCTCTGTTTATCCTGTCAATCTCATCGCAGATGGTTAGTAATACATATTCGACACAGATCTTCTACATTATCGCCCACAGGTTGGTTTATTGAGCTGTGTGCCCTGATGAGTACACAATACACAAAAAAGACCGTATGGGTTGTCTATAATGATCGCACACAATTCTGATTACCGACCTATTTGCCGGGTATCAGACACATCTTGTTACGCCGAATCGTTTGTGTTAACCTCGATCATCACAAATGGTTCATCGGAGCGAACTATATGTCGTATATCGCACACACATTGGTATAGCTGCCTGTTTCTGTTGTTCTGCCTCATCGCAAACAGTTCGAATGGATTAACCGTGTGCCCTGCATCGCACACACAACTAAAATCTGAAGCGTGTTTGGTGGCTCCGCCATCGCAAACGTTTTGCACCTTTTTTGACAGTTTTTTACACCACCGTTTGCGATTAATGCATCACACATAGTTTCGTCAAAGGGTCTCTAATCGTAGTGCCACACTAGCAGCATCCTTTAGTAGTGGTAGGACACCCTTGGACCTGGCGCTGCTGGCCACAACGGCAGCATTCGGGGGCGACTTCATGTTCCTGAAGACCCGAAGCAACGCCATCGACCGGCTGGAGAACTCTCCCGAGGAGGACCTTGGCCTAGATCCGGCGGACACGGAGCTCTGTGCCTGGCGGGACCGGAACAAGGCCGAGGCAGAGGAGGAGGCGGCCGTCGCTGCGGTGGAGGAGGCCTTCGCCCGGGTGTGGGCGAAAGCCGCAGAGAGGAGGGGGGAGGCCACCGCCGACACGGCCTGGCCGGAGATGGCGGAGGGCACGACACTGCGCGAGACCATCGTCGAGCCCCAGACGGACAAAGGGCGCGACCTGGACGAGCGGGTGGTGGCAGCCGTCGATGACCCGGGGGTCGAGGAGATGGCCATGGACACTCCACCCCGAAACAACGTGGTCGAGTGGGTGGAGGTCGAAGGAGAGGGGCGGGTGGAGAATGCCGCCCCGGACGGTGTGTCGCAGGCGACGCCGGCTGGTGCACCGGGATCGACGCCGGCCACGGAGGAGATGGCAGGGGGCAAGCATGCTTTGGTGATCGTGCCGCCGCCGGGCACCGTAAGCATGGGGCAGGAAGCGAGGAGCGGCCCCACCGCCGGGTCGTGGCCTCCCCGAGCTGGATCCCGCGAGGTCGTGTTTGGGCCGCAAGCCCAAGAGGAAGTGGTGATGGACATCGTGCGGCAGCAGCTCCTCGAGCGCGAGAGCCGTCCGCAGGCCAAGTTGGAGCGGACGTGGGAGCTGGAGAGCGCCGTCGTGGTAAGGCTTTTCTTTGTCTTGTCTTTGCGGCTGGTCAGTGGGGGCGCCAGCGCACCCACTAGGTGTAGCCCCAGAGTTTCGGGCCCAACTATGGAGTAGTTGGGTCGAATCTTAAAGTGTTAACGTGGTTTTTGCTAACACTTGTTTTCCTGCAGCACCTGGATGGCCTCCGAGTCAGCATTCATAACCAACTTCTAGAGGAGCATCGCAAGGTCAAGGTGTAGCTTGTCACCAAAGAGGGGGCGCTCCGTCTTGCATGCTTTCAGTGGGGGCGCGCTAGCGCACCCACTGGGTGTAGCCCCCGAGATTCGGTCCAACTGCGAAGCAGTTGGGTCGAATCTTAAGGCATTTCTTCTCTTTTCCGGCGTCTGACTTGAGTTTCGCCATGCATCCACTGCGGACGTGGTGCCGGGTCTTTGAACCCGGCTGGCTGAAGCCGGCTAGCCGCTTGACCAGGCGGCCACCAACAACAGCCAACTCTGGGCCAAGGTGGAGCGGTTGGAGGCGGAAGCCGCCAAGGCGGTGGAGGCCCACCTGGCGGAGCTCGCCCGGCTGAAGGACGAACACGAGAAACCGGCCGCCGCGAAGGACGACGTGCTGAAGGTGGTCGCCGAGAAGCATGCCGAGCTTGAGAATGCAGTCGAGGCCCGCAGCCGCTCATGGGATCTGGAGCAGACTAGTATGTTGTGCGAGGCGCAACATCTTGACGAGCTCCTCAGTTAGTATTTGCCATCTGTTCTGCCTGGTTGCGAGCCGGCCGAACCTTTGCATAGCTGACTGTTCCTCCTCTTTGTGCACCAGATTTCTTCCCAGAGACGCAGGATACGGCGGACGCGGCCATGCGTGCGCACCGGACAACCCAGGCGGATGCGGGTGCCACGATCGCCCCGTACGCCACTTCGAGCTTCTCGGAGATCATGCTTGCCGCCGAGGCCCGTCTGAGTGGTTTTGGACAAGCAGATGTCGAGGTTGTCTTCGGTCGAGTTGGGCATGGTGGCGGCCCTCTGGCCGAGTGCGGTGCAGCCTGGAAGCTTCATGCGGCTGGCGCACTGGCTGGAGGCTGGCCCGGTGCGGCTTCATGCATGGTGGGTCTCTGCGGCCCATGCCGGCGCAGATCTGGCCTTGCGCTTTGCCATGTCCTAGTATCCGGGGCTGAGGCTGGACTAGCTGGCAGCCCAGCGGGCCGGCGCGGAGGGACAGTTGGCGGAGCAGGCAGGCCGGATCACCGGGCGGGCCAGCTACCTCGCCTCATTTGCCGCCCACGATGAGTTCAGCATGGAGTGGACGGAGGACGGCCCAGAGATCCCTCCCGATGACTTCGGTTTGGTGCTCGATGACCCGGCCGGCAGTTCCGATGAGACGGATGCCTACGCGGACGACGAAGCCGTGCTGGACGACACCGGCGTCTCGGCGGACCCGGAGACCGGCGCGGAGGAGCCGGCACAAACCAATGTCGGCATGGCAACCGCGGCTCGCGCGAAGGAGTCGGTGAGCGCGCAACCCGACGCAGCTACCCCCTGAGGCCGACCTGCCTTTTTTATGTCTTTGAATTTTGTTAAATGACAAGTCCACCCACTGGGGGTGTAGTGAAATGTAATGAACTCCGGTCGTGGGCCTTTTGTGATGTAAATATTTTGCGAGTGTCTATGCTATTGCTTTCTGTCCTTAGGCCTTTTTCTTGCTTTCCTCTTCCTTGGGCCTCCCCTGCTAGTCAGACAACTGGGTTTCGGTCTGTGAGAAGGAGTTCGGCCTTGGGAAAGAGCACGCAATACTTAGGCTTTATCAAATATTGAGCGCGAGCGAAACACCCACTGGGCCGGCTGGCGGTGGGTGGCGAAGCCGGCCACCACGCAGCCGGTCGTGCGTCAACTTAGTGCAGTGGTGCCGGATGGGCCGATCTGGCTGATCCAACTTAGCGGATCTCTGCGTGCCCGCACTTTGGCCCGTGGTTCTTGCCAGCCGAACATCTGAAGCCGGACTATGGCTTAGGGTGAAGGGGAGGGCGTTGGCGACTCGGACACGCTGAAATGGACAAAGAGGGATGGCGGGGTGTGGTCGAGCCGGCTAGCCCCCGAGCCCCCGAGCCGGATGAGCCGAACTGGCGGTGGAGGGCGAAAATCACAAGGTTGTGCGAGGGACAATGATTGATAGGAAAAGGTAGCCCCTGAGCCGGAGCCGGCAGCCCCCGGGGGAAGACAATAGCCGCCGGGTTGGAGACAGCAGCCCCCGGGCCAGGATCAGCAACCCCTGGGCCGGGATCAGCAACCCCGGGTCAGAGCCGACAGCCCCCAGGACTGGGCCAGGGTCTTCAGGGTTGGGTGGGGGAGCCGCGGGGTCGTTTGAGACGAAGATGGACTCGGAATGCGGAGATGGCTTAATGGACGGCTTGCGCAAGTGCTCGAGGGAGACACCGGGAGGGATTGCTTGCTGGCTGGAACTTGTTTTGGCCAACGCGTCGGCGACCTCATTGTCAGCGCGGGGGAAGTGGAGGAACTTGCAACCGTCGAAGTTGCCGGAAAACTACTAGACCAGGAAGCGGTAGCTAGCCATGTTGGCATCACGGTTGTCCCACTTGCTAGAAGTTTGCTGCACCACCAGATTCGAGTTGTCATAGCAGAGGGTGCGTCAGATGGCGAGTTCTTTGGCCAGCCGGAGACCGTGAACGAGGGCTTCGTACTCGGCAATGTTGTTGGAGGCGGCGAAGTGGATCTGTAATGCGTACCGCAGCCGGTCGCCCTTCGGGGAAGACAGCACGATGCCAGCTCCCAAGCCGGATCGCATATTGGAACCGTCAAAGTGCATGCGCCAGTGCGTCGAGTCGGGTGGCGGCGGCCAGTACTGGGTATCTGTCCAGTCGACAAGGAAGTCGGCCAGCGCATGGGACTTGATGGTGGTGCGGGGTTCATAGAGGATGGTGTGGCTCGCCAGCTCGATGGCCCACTTGGCCACCCGCCCGGTGGCACCCCGGAATCCCATGATCTCGCCGATGGGGGCCGTGCTGATCACAGTGATGACATGCTCTCGGAAGTACTGCCTCAGCTTCTTGGTAGTGAAGTACATGCCGTAACACATCTTTTGGTAGCGGGGGTAGTTCTACTTGGAGGCGGAAAGCACCTCGCTCAAGTAGTACACCGGGCACTGAACCAGCTGGATCGTGTCCTTCTCTGGTCGGTCGACCACCAACACCGTGCTGACCGACCGCGAGGTAGCGGCGATGTATAGCAACTACGGCTCCTTGTAAGCCAGCGCGGCCAGGACGGGTGTGGTGGAGAGCATGCGCTTGAGATCCCGGAAAGCTTCGTCCGCCTGGTCGTTCCACTCGAACGACAACGTCTTCTTCATCAGCTGATATAGGGGCACGGCTCCCTCGCCCAGCCGGCCGAGAAACCAGTTGAGAGAGGCCAAGCAGCCGGTGAACTTCTGGACATCGCGCAGCCAATTCAGCTTGCGCATGCGCTCTATGGCCTTGATTTTCTATGGGTTTGCCTCAATGTCGCACTCTGAGACGAGGAAGCCGAGTAGCTGGCCGGCTGGCACGCCGAACACGCACTTCTCTGAGTTGGGCTTGATCTGTTACGGGCGCGGATTGGCGAAGGTTTCCTTGAGATCGTCCAGGAGTGTGAGGTGCTGCTTAGTCTTTGATGTCTATGAAGGAAATATGCCCTAGAGGCAATAATAAAGTATTATATATTTCCTTATATCATGATAAATGTTTATTATTCATGCTAGAATTGTATTAACCGGAAACATAATACATGTGTGAATACATAGACAAACAAAGTGTCACTAGTATGCCTCTACTTGACTAGCTCGTTAATCAAAGATGGTTATGTTTCCTAACCATAGACATGAGTTGTCATTTGATTAACGGGATCACCTCATTAGGAGAATGACGTGATTGACATGACCCATTACATTAGCTTAGCACCCGATCGTTTAGTATGTTGCTATTGCTTTCTTCATGACTTATACATGTTCCTATGACTATGAGATTATGCAACTCCCGTTTACCGGAGGAACACTTTGTGTGCTACCAAACGTCACAACGTAACTGGGTGATTATAAAGGTGCTCTACAGGTGTCTCCAAAGGTACTTGTTGGGTTGGCGTATTTCAAGATTAGGATTTGTCACTCCGATTGTCGGAGAGGTATCTCACGGCCCACTCAGTAATGCACATCACTATAAGCCTTGCAAGCATTGTGACTAATGAGTTAGTTGCGGGATGATGTATTACGGAACGAGTAAAGAGACTTGCCGGTAACGAGATTGAACTAGGTATCGAGATACCGACGATCGAATCTCGGGCAAGTAACATACCGATGACAAAGGGAACAACGTATGTTGTTATGCGGTCTGACCGATAAAGATCTTCGTAGAATATGTGGGAGCCAATATGGGCATCCAGGTCCCGCTATTGGTTATTGACCGGAGAGGTGTCTCGGTCATGTCTACATAGTTCTCGAACCCAAAGGGTCCGCACGCTTAAAGTTACGATGACAGTTTTATTATGAGTTTATGTATGTTGATGTACCGAAGGAGTTCGGAGTCCCGGATGAGATCGGGGACATGACGAGGAGTCTCGAAATGGTCGAGACGTAAAGATCGATATATTGGACGACTATATTCGAACTTCGGAAAGGTTCCGAGTGATTCGGGTATTTTTCGGAGTACCGGAGAGTTACGGGAATTCGTATTGGGCCTTAATGGGCCATACGGGAAAGGAGAGAAAGACCCCAAAGGGTGGCCGCACCCCTCCCCATGGGCTAGTCCGAATTGGACTAGGGAGGGGGGGCGCCCCCTTCCTTCTTTCTCCTTCCCCCTTCCCTTCTCCTACTCCCACAAGGAAAGGAGGAGTCCTACTCCCGGTGGGAGTAGGACTCCCCCCTTTGGCGCGCCTCTCCCTTGGCCGGGTGCCTCCTCCTTGCTCCTTTATATACGGGGGCAGGGGGCACCCCATAGACACAACAATTGATCCTGGAGATCTCTTAGCCGTGTGCGGTGCCCCCCTCCACCAAATTACACCTTGATAATACCGTTGCGGAGCTTAGGCGAAGCCCTGCGTCGGTGGAACATCATCATCGTCACCACGCCGTCGTGCTGACGAAACTCTCCCTCAACACTCGGCTGGATCGGAGTTCGAGGGACGTCATCGAGCTGAACGTGTGTAGAACTTCGGAGGTGCCGTGCGTTCGGTACTTGATCGGTCGGATTGTGAAGACGTTCGACTACATCAACCGCGTTGTGATAACGCTTCCGCTGTCGGTCTACGAGGGTACGTGGACAACACTCTCCCCTCTCGTTGCTATGCATCACCATGATCTTGCGTGTGCGTAGGAATTTTTTTGAAATTACTACGTTCCCCAACAGTGGCATCCGAGCCTGGTTTTATGCGTTGATGCTATGCACGAGTAGAACACAAGTGAGTTGTGGGCGATATAAGTCATACTGCTTACCAGCATGTCATACTTTGGTTCAGCGGTATTGTGAGATGAAGCGGCCCGGACCGACATTACGCGTACGCTTACGCGAGACTGGTTTCACCGTTCGGAGCACTCGTTGCCTAAAGGTGACTGGCGGGTGTCTGTCTCTCTCACTTTAGTTGAACCGAGTGTGGCTACGCCCGGTCCTTGCGAAGGTTAAAACAGCACCAACTTGACAAACTATCGTTGTGGTTTTGATGCGTAGGTAAGAACGGTTCTTGCTAAGCCCGTAGCAGCCACGTAAAACTTGCAACAACAAAGTAGAGGACGTCTAACTTGTTTTTGCAGGGCATGTTGTGATGTGATATGGTCAAGACATGATGTGATATAATGTGTTGTATGAGATGATCATGTTTTGTAACCGAGTTATCGGCAACTGGCAGGAGCCATATGGTTGTCGCTTTATTGTATGAGATGCAATCGCCATGTAATAGTTTTACTTTATCACTAAGCGGTAGCGATAGTCGTAAAAGCAATAAGTTGGCGAGACGACAACGATGCTACGATGGAGATCAAGGTGTCGCACCGGTGACGATGGTGATCATGACGGTGCTTCGGAGATGGAGATCACAAGCACGGTGCTTCGGAGATGGAGATCACAAGCACGGTGCTTCGGAGATGGAGATCACAAGCACAAGATGATGATGGCCATATCATATCACTTATATTGATTACATGTGATGTTAATCCTTTATGCATCTTATCTTGCTTTGATTGACGGTAGCATTATAAGATGATCTCTCACTAAAATTTCAAGATAAAAGTGTTCTCCCTGAGTTTGCACCGTTGCAAAAGTTCTTCGTGCTGAGACACCACGTGTTAATCGGGTGTGATAGGCTCTACGTTCAAATACAACGGGTGCAAAACAGTTGCACACGCGGAATACTCAGGTTAAACTTGACGAGCCTAGCATATACAGATATGGCCTCGGAACACAGAGACCGAAAGGTCGAGCGTGAATCATATAGTAGATATGATCAACATAGTGATGTTCACCATTGAAACTACTCCATCTCACGTGTTAATCGGACATGGTTTAGTTGCTTTGGATCACGTAATCACTTAGATGATTAGAGAGATGTCTATCTAAGTGGGAGTTCTTAAGTAATATGATTAATTGAACTTAAATTTATCATGAACTTAGTCCTGATAGTATTTTGCAAATTATGTTGTAGATCAATAGCTCGCGTTGTTGCTTCCCTGTTTATTTCTGATATGTTCCTAGAGAAAAATTATGTTGAAAGATGTTAGTAGCAAAGATGCGGATTGGATCCGTGATCTGAGGATTATCCTCATTGCTGCACAGAAAAAATTATGTCCTTGATGCACCGCTAGGTGACAGACCTATTGCAGGAGCAGATGCAGACGTTATGAACGTTTGGCTAGCTCAATATGATGACTACTTGATAGTTTAGTGCACCATGCTTAACGGCTTAGAATCGGGACTTCAAAGACGTTTTGAACGTCATGGACCATATGAGATGTTCCAGGAGTTGAAGTTAATATTTCAAGCAGATACCCGAGTTGAGAGATATGAAGTCTCCAACAAGTTCTATAGCTAAAAGATGGAGGAGAATCGCTCAACTAGTGAGCATGTGCTCAGATTGTCTGGGTACTACAATCGCTTGAATCAAGTGGGAGTTAATCTTCCAGATAAAATAGTGATTGACAGAATTCTCTAGTCACCATCACCAAGTTAGTAGAACTTCGTGATGAACTATAGTATGCAAGGGATGACGAAAGTAATTCCCAAGCTCTTCGTGATGCTGAAATCGACGAAGGTAGAAATCAAGAAAAACATCAAGTGTTGATGGTTAACAAGACCACTAGTTTCAAGAAAAAGGGCAAAGGGATAGAAGGCGAACTTCAAGTAGAACGGCAAGCAAGTTGCTGCTCAAGTGAAGAAGCCTAAGTCTGGTCCTAAGCCTGAGACTAAGTGCTTCTACTGCAAAGGGACTGGTCACTGGAAGCGGAACTACCCAACTATTTGGTGGATAAGAAGGATGGCAAAATGAACAAAGGTATATTGGATATACATGTTATTGATGTGTACTTTACCAGTGTTTATAGCAACCCCTCGGTATTCGATACTGGTTCAGTTGCTAAAAGTAGTAACTCAAAACGGGAGTTGCAGAATAAACAGAGACTAGTAAAAGGAGAGGTGACGATGTATGTTGGAAGTAGTTCCAAGATTGATATGATCATCATCGCACACTCCCTATACTTTCGGGATTAGTGTTGAAACTAAATAAGTGTTATTTGGTGTTTGCGTTGAGCATGAATATGATTTGATCATGTTTATTGCAATACGGTTATTCATTTAAGTTAGAGAACAATTGTTGTTCTGTTTACATGAATAAAAACCTTCTATGGTCATACACACCAACGAAAATGGTTTGTTGGATCTCGATCGTAGTGATACATATAATCATAATATTGAAGCCAAAAGATGCAAAGTTAATAATGATAGTGCAAACTATTTGTGGCACTGCCGTTTAGGTCATATTGGTGTAAAGCGCATGAAGAAACTCCATACTGATGGGATTTTGGAATCACTTGATTATGAATCACTTGATGCTTGCGAACCGTGCCTCATGGGCAAGATGACTAAAACGCCGTTCTCCGGAACTATGGAGAGAGCAACAGATTTGTTGGAAATCATACATACGGATGTATGTGGTCCGATGAATATTGAGGCTCGTAGCAGGTATCATTATTTTCTGACCTTCACAGATGATTTGGGAAGATATGGGTATATCTACTTAATGAAACAGAAGTCTGAAACATTTGAAAAGTTCATATAATTTCAGAGTGAAGCGAAAATCATCGTAACAAGAAAATAAAGTTTCTACGATTTGATCGTGGAGAAGAGTATTTTAGTTACGAGTTTGGCCTTCAGTTAAAACAATGTGAAATAGTTTCACTACTCACGCCACCTGGAACACCACAGCATAATGGTGTGTCCGAACGTCATAACCGTACTTTATTGGATATAGTGCAATCTATGATGTCTCTTACCAATTTACCACTATCGTTTTGGGGTTATGCATTAGAGACAGCTACATTCACGTTAAATAGGGCACCATCAAAATCCGTTGAGACGACGCCTTATGAACTGTAGTTTGGCAAGAAACCAAAGTTGTCGTTTCTTAAAGTTTGGGGTTGTGATGCTTATGTGAAAAAGTTTCATCCTGATAAGCTCAAACCCAAATCGGAGAAATGTATCTTCATAGGATACCCAAAGGAGACAGTTGGGTACACCTTCTATCACAGATCCGAAGGCAAGACATTCGTTGCTTAGTATGGATCCTTTCTAGAGAAGGAGTTTCTCTCGAAAGATGTGAGTGGGAGGAAAGTAGAACTTGATGAGGTAACTGTACCTGCTCCCTTATTGGAAAGTAGTTCATCACAGAAATCTGTTCCTGTGACTCCTACACCAATAAGTGAGGAAGTTAATGATGATGATCATGTAACTTCAGATCAAGTTACTACCAAACCTCGTAGGTAAAGCAGAGTAAGATCCGCACCAGAGTGGTACAGTAATCCTCTTCTGGAGGTTATGTTACTAGACCATGTCGAACCTACGAACTATGAGGAAGCGATGATGAGCCCAGATTCCGCAAAATGGCTTGAGGCCATGAAATCCGAGATGGGATCCATGTATGAGAACAAAGTATGGACTTTGGTTGACTTGCCCGATGGTCGGCAAGCAATTGAGAATAAATGGATCTTCAAGAGGAAGACGGACGCTGATAGTAGTGTCACTATCTACAAGCTAGAATTGTCGCAAAAAGGTTTTCGACAAGTTCAAGATGTTGACTACGATGAGAGTTTCTCACTCGTATCTATGCTTAAGTCTGTCCGAATCATGTTAGCAATTGCCGCATTTTATGAAATCTGGCAAAGGGATAAACAAAACTGCATTCTTTAATTGATTTATTAAAGAAGAGTTGTATATGATGCAACCAGAAGGTTTTGTGAATCCTAAAGGTGCTAACAAAATATGCAAGCTCCAGCGATCCATCAATGGACTGGTGCAAGCATCTCGGAGTTGGAATATACGCTTTGATAAATTGATCAAAGCATATAGTTGTATACAGACTTGCGGTGAAGCTTGTATTTACAAGAAAGTGAGTGGGAGCACTACAGCATTTCTGATAAGTATATGTGAATGACAAATTGTTAATCAGAAATAATGTAGAATTATTCTGCAAAGCATAAAGGAGTGTTTGAAAGAAGTTTTTCAAAGATAGACCTCGGTGAAGCTGCTTACATATTGAGCATCAAGATCTATAGAGATAGATCAAAACGCTTGATAAGTTTTTCCAATGAGTACATACCTTAACAAGATTTTGAAGTAGTTCAAAATAGAACAGTCAAAGAAAGAGTTCTTGCCTGTGTTACAAGGTGTGAAATTGAGTAAGACTCAAAGCCCGACCACGGCAGAAGATAGAAAGAGAATGAAAGTCATTCCCTATGCCTTGGCCATAGGTTCTATAAAGTATGCCATGCTGTGTACCAGATCTATTGTATACCCCACACTGATTTTGGCAAGGGAGTACAATAGTGATCTAGGAGTAGATCACTGGACAGCGGTCAAAATTATCCTTAGTGGAATAAGGATATGTTTCTCGATTATGGAAGTGA
>NC_057808.1:320040735-320062811 GCF_018294505.1 Triticum aestivum | reverse complement strand
CGTTTACCGGAGGAACACTTTGTGTGCTACCAAACGTCACAACGTAACTGGGTGATTATAAAGGTGCTCTACAGGTGTCTCCAAAGGTACTTGTTGGGTTGGCGTATTTCAAGATTAGGATTTGTCACTCCGATTGTCGGAGAGGTATCTCAGGGCCCACTCGGTAATGCACATCACTATAAGCCTTGCAAGCATTGTGACTAATGAGTTAGTTGCGGGATGATGTATTACGGAACGAGTAAAGAGACTTGCCGGTAACGAGATTGAACTAGGTATCGAGATACCGACGATCGAATCTCGGGCAAGTAACATACCGATGACAAAGGGAACAACGTATGTTGTTATGCGGTCTGACCGATAAAGATCTTCGTAGAATATGTGGGAGCCAATATGGGCATCCAGGTCCCGCTATTGGTTATTGACCGGAGAGGTGTCTCGGTCATGTCTACATAGTTCTCGAACCCAAAGGGTCCGCACGCTTAAAGTTACGATGACAGTTTTATTATGAGTTTATGTATGTTGATGTACCGAAGGAGCTCGGAGTCCCGGATGAGATCAGGGACATGACGAGGAGTCTCGAAATGGTCGAGACGTAAAGATCGATATATTGGACGACTATATTCGGACTTCGGAAAGGTTCCGAGTGATTCGGGTATTTTTCGGAGTACCGGAGAGTTACGGGAATTCGTATTGGGCCTTAATGGGCCATACGGGAAAGGAGAGAAAGACCCCAAAGGGTGGCCGCACCCCTCCCCATGGGCTAGTCCGAATTGGACTAGGGAGGGGGGCGCCCCCTTCCTTCTTTCTCCTTCCCCCTTCCCTTCTCCTACTCCCACAAGGAAAGGAGGAGTCCTACTCCCGGTGGGAGTAGGACTCCCCCCTTTGGCGCGCCTCTCCCTTGGCCGGATGCCTCCTCCTTGCTTCTTTATATACGGGGGCAGGGGGGCACCCCATAGACACAACAATTGATCCTTGAGATCTCTTAGCCGTGTGCGGTGCCCCCCTCCACCAAATTACACCTTGATAATACCGTTGCGGAGCTTCGGCGAAGCCCTGCGTCGGTGGAACATCATCATCGTCACCACGCCGTCGTGCTGACGAAACTCTCCCTCAACACTCGGCTGGATCGGAGTTCGAGGGACGTCATCGAGCTGAACGTGTGTAGAACTTCGGAGGTGCCGTGCGTTCGGTACTTGATCGGTCGGATTGTGAAGACGTTCGACTACATCAACCGCGTTGTGATAACGCTTCCGCTGTCGGTCTACGAGGGTACGTGGACAACACTCTCCCCTCTCGTTGCTATGCATCACCATGATCTTGCGTGTGCGTAGGAAATTTTTTGAAATTACTACGTTCCCCAACAGTCTACTACGCAACCTTCTTCTTGTAGACGTTGTTGGGCCTCCAAGTGCAGAGGTTTGTAGGACAATAGCAAATTTCCCTCAAGTGGATGACCTAAGGTTTATCAATCCGTGGGAGGCGTAGGATGAAGATGGTCTCTCTCAAACAACCTTGCAACCAAATAAGAAAGAGTCTCTTTTGTCCCCAACACACCCAATACAATGGTAAATTGTATAGGTGTACTAGTTCGGCAAAGAGATGGTGATAGAAGTGCAATATGGATAATAGATATAGGTTTTGTAATACGAAATTATAAAAACAACAAGGTAACTAGTAACAAAAGTGAACGAAAACGATATTGCATTGCTAGGAAACAAGGCCTAGGGTTCATACTTTCACTAGTGCAAGTTCTCTCAACAGTGATAACATAATTGGATCTTATAACAATCCCTCAACGTGCAACAAATGTCACTCCAAAGTTCCTATCGCGGAGAACATAAGATGAAATTGCTTGTAGGGTACGAAACCACCTCAAAGTTATTATTTCCGATCAATCCATTTAGCTATTCCTATAAGTGTCACAAACAGCCCTAGAGTTCGTAGTAAAATAACACCATATGACACACATCAATCAACCCTAATGTCACCTAGATACTCCAATGTCACCACAAGTACCCGTGGGTCAATTATACGATATGCATCAAACTACTGCAGATTCATAATATTCAATCCAACACAAAGAATCTCAAAGAGTGCCCCAAGATTCCTACCGGAGAAAAAAGGACGAACACGTGCATCAACCCCTATGCATAGATTACCCCAATGTCACCTGGGGAATCCGCGAGTTGAGTGCCAAAACATACATCAAGTGAATCAATAGAATACCCCATTGTCACCACGGGTATCCCACACAAGACATACATCAAGTGTTCTCAAATCCATAATAATATTCAATCCGATAATAGTGAAACCTCAAAGGTAAAACTCAATTCATCACAAGGAGATAGAGGGGAGAAACACCATATGATCCAACTATAGTAACAAGGCTCGCGATATATCAAGATCGTGCCAAATTAAGAACACGAGAGAGAGAGAGATAAAACACATATCTACTGGTACATGCCCTCGGCCCCGAGGGTGAACTACTCCCTCCTTGTCATGGAGAGTGCCGGGATGATGAAGATGGCCACCGGTGACGATTCCCCCTCTTGCAGGGTGCCGGAACAGGGCCCCGATTCGTTATTGGGGGCTACAGAGGCTTGCGGCGGCGGAACTCCCGATCTAGGTTTATCTTTGGGGGTTTCTGTTTTTATAGGAATTTTTGGCGCTGGTTTCACGTCGGGGGGCGTCCATGAGTCAACCACAAGGACGAAGCACCCTCCCGGGGGATAGGGCGCACCCTCCACCCTTGTGGTTGGATCGGGGCTCTTCTGGCCCAACTCTTTTGCTTTGGGGGCTTCTTCTGGTCCATAAAAAACCACTGTAAAGTTTCAGGTCAATTGGACTCCGTTTGATATTCCTTTTCTGCGAAACTCAAAAACAAGGTAAAAAAACACAAACTGGCACTGGGCTCTAGGTTAATAGGTTAGTCCCAAAAATCATATAAAATAGCATATAAATGCATATAAAACATCCAAGATGGATAATATAACAGCATGGAACAATCAAAAAGTATAGATACGTTGGAGACGTATCAAGCATCCCCAAGCTTAATTCCTGCTCGTCCTCGAGTAGGTAAATGATAAAAACATAATTTTTGATGTGGAATGCTAGCAAGTGCACAAGTTTGATCAATGAAAATTTCAATCACTTTTTGTAGCATCATTATATATCATAACAGTAGCTCATATCTTAAAGCTTCTCATCATCAAGTAACAAGCTATTCACATGTTAAAGCATAGACCATAAACTTTCTTGAAAACTAACAAACTATGTTCTCAGTCATCAAACAATTGCAATTCATCTTATTTTCAGGAAGGGTCTATGTAAGAGCTTTGATTTAGCAAATCCCACATACTCAACTATCATATAGTCTTCCATGATTGCTTCCACTAAAAGCATATTTTTAGAACAAATAGCATCCATTGAACACAGAGAAAGATAGGGGCTTAATGTTTTGCCTCCCAACTTACTTATCATATAGATAATTGTCAACAATAATAATTCATGATCAAATATATTTGAATGGCCATATATGCTTAGATCATTCCCCATCACATGATGCTTGCCAACTAAAGAGTAGTTTTGAATGAGAAGGAATACTACTAACTCTTGCATAAAAGTAAAAGATAGGCCCTTCGCAGAGGGAAGCAGGGATTTGCAGAGGTGCCAGAGCTCGAAGCTTTTAAAACTGGGATGAAAATAATTTTGAGAGGCATTCTTTCATTGTCAACGTAACGACCAAGAGTTCTCACTATCTTCCATGCTAGATACATTATAGGCGGTTCCCAAACATAATGGTAAAGTTTTTACTCCCCCACCACCAAAAAGCACATTCCATGGCTGGTCCGAAACAACGGGTACCGTCCAACTATCAACAATCCCAATCCCAATTAACAATGCCCAACGGAATTTTGTTTAATTATTTGCGATTTCGTTTTTGATCTTTTTGATCATAGGACTGGGCATCCCAATTACCAGCCACTCTCTCGTGAGTGATAAGTGAATAAACACTCATCGTGAGAACAACCCACCTAGCATGGAAGATACAAACATCCCCTAGTCGCTACATGAGTGATTCGGGCATACAAAACAGATTATTATTTCAAGGTTTAGAGTATGGCACATGCAAATTTACTTGGAACGCCAGGTAAATACCACATAAAGGTAGATATGGTGGACACTCATGGAAGAAACTCGGTTCAAGGATTTTGGATGCAGAAGCAGTATTCCCGCTTAGTTCAGAAATTTTGGCTAGCAAAAGATTCTAAATAGTAAGCACCACATGTTGGAGGATCCATAACAATATAACTTCTATACAAATATATACCCAAGCATAATTCATTATGTTGTCTTCCTTGTTCAACTTCAACTAATTTGATCAAGTTTGAAAATAAGTAATGGGGCTCACAATCATAGAAGATGTCCAAGATAGTATATTTATATGTGAAATCTCTCTTCCTTCAATATTCTTTCAGGAATTGTTCAAGTGACCAATACTATGTTTGCTAACTTTCAATAAGTTTACCACCCATACTTGTTATATGTGAAGTCATTACTCCCCATGGGATAAGCATATGAAACATATATAAATTCAGATTTATGATATTCAATTCATTCAACCATTTACTCATAGGATATAAATGAAGCACATGAGTAAATAACAAACTACTCCAAAAATATATACGTGAAGATCAATGAGTAGTTGAATAATTATGTAGCTATGTGAAGACTCTCTCTGATTTAAAAATTTCAGATCTAATGTAATTTATTCAAACAGCAAGCCAAAAAAATGACATTGCAAGGATAGCACATATCATGTGAAGAATCAAAAACTTAGGCTCAACCAAAACTGACCGGTAGTTGTTGAAGAAGAAAGGTGGGATGCCAACCGGGGCATCCACAAGCTTAGATGCTTGAGACTTCTTGAAATATTAATTAGGGATGCCTTGGGCATCCCCAAGCTTGAGATTTTGTGTCTCCTTAATTCCTCTCATATCACAGTTTCCCTAAATCTTAAAAACTTCATCCACACAAAACTCAACAAGAACTCGTGAGATAAGTTAGTATAAATCCATGCAAAACCTTATCATTCTCTACTGTAGAAAATCACTAAAATTATAATTTGACATTGCATACTAAATGCCTCTGCATATTTAACACTCCTATCCTCAAATAGAATCATTAAAAAAAGCAAACATAATAGCAAACTGTCTAAACAAAACAGTCTGTAAAGAATGCAAGAGGAATCATACTTCCCAAACTCCAAAAATTCTGAAAAAGTACCACATTGTAGAAAATTTGTTGTACCTTACTGTGTAAAAATTTCAAGATTTTATCATGTTCTGACTATTCACCAATATTCAAAACATAACAGTAAACTTTCTGTTTTC
This sequence comes from Triticum aestivum, assembly GCF_018294505.1. Classification (NCBI taxonomy): domain Eukaryota; kingdom Viridiplantae; phylum Streptophyta; class Magnoliopsida; order Poales; family Poaceae; genus Triticum; species Triticum aestivum. The sequence continues at coordinate 320,057,418 of NC_057808.1, read as the reverse complement.
AAACAGTAACATAAAGACTTGTAAACTAAGCATGGTAAAGGCTATACTTGACCTTTTTATTGAACTAAAAGATATAAGACATGTCTCTGAATAACAGCAAGCAAATATAAACAAAAGAAAATGACCCTCCAAGCAAAACACATATCATGTGGTGAATAAAAATATAGCCTCAAGTATATATACCGATAGAGGAAGACAAAAGATGGGATGCCATCCGGGGCATCCCCAAGCTTAGGCTCTTGGTTGTCCTTGAATATTACCTTGGGGTGCCTTGGGCATCCCCAAGCTTAGGCTCTTGCCAGTCCTAACTCCATAGTCCATCAAAACTTTACCCAAAACTTGTAAACTTCACAACACAAAACTCAACAGAAAATCTTATGATATCCGTTAGTATAAGAAAGAAAATCACCACTTAGGTACTGTTGTAAACTCATTCTAAATTCATATTGGTGTTATATCTATTGTATTACAACATCTCCATGGTTCATACCCTCTGATACTACTCATAGATTCATTAAAATAAGCAAACAACACATGAAAGACAGAATCTGTTTAAAACAGAACAGTGTGTAGTAATCTGGAAACTTTCCATACCTCTGTAACTCCAAAAATTCTGAAACATTAGGACCACGTAGGCAATTTGTATGTCAATCATGTGTAAAAAATTCATATCAAAATCATGTTCCAGTGAATTTTCAAAAAAATTGGACCGAGAGCAAAAGTTTCAGTTTTTGCACAGAATCAAGTTAACTATCACCATAGACCATCCCAAAGGTCTTACTTGGCACTTTATTGAAACAAAATCTATAAAACATGATTACTACAGTAGCTTAATCATGCGAGCACACAAAAACTGTAGGTAACGGTGTTGGGTTGTCTCCCAACAAGCACTTTTCTTTAATGCCTTTCTAGCTAGGCATGATGATTTCAATGATGCTCACATAAAAGATAAGAATTGAAACACAAAGAGAGCATCATGAAGAATATGACTAGAACATTTAAGTCTAAACCACTTCCTATGCCTAGGGATTTTGTGAGCAAACAACTTATGGGAACAAGAATCAACTAGCATAGGAAGGCAAAACAAGCATAACTTCAAAACTTTCAACACATAGAGAGGAAACTTGATATTATTGCAATTCCTACAAGCATATATTCCTCCCTCATAATAATTTTCAGTAGCATCATGAATGAATTCAACAATATAACCATCACATAAAGCATTATTTTCATGATGCACAAGCATAGAAATTTTACTACTCTCCATATAAGCAAGATTCTTCTCATGAATAGTAGTGGGAGCAAACTCAATAAAATAACTATCATGTGAGGCATAATCCAATTGAAAATTAAAATCAAGATGACCAGTTTCATTGTTATCATTATTCTTTATAGCATACATGTCATCACAATAATCGTCATACATAGCAACTTTGTTCTCATAATCTATTGGAACCTCTTCCGAAATAGTGGATTCATCACTAAATAAACTCATGACCTCTCCAAATCCACTTTCATCATTATTGTAAGATCAACACCATCCAAAATAGTGGTATCATTACTTCCTAAAGTTGACACTCTTCCAAACCCACTTTCATCAATATAATCATCATAAATAGGAGGCATGCTATCATCAAAATAAATTTGCTCATCAAAACTTGGGGGACAAAAAATATCATCTTCATCAAACATAGCATCCCCAAGCTTGTGGCTTTGCATATCATTAGCATCATGGATATTCTAGGAATTCATACTAACAAAATTGCAATCATGCTCATCATACAAAGGTTTAGTGCCAAACATTGTATATACTTCTTCTTCTAACACTTGGGCACAATCTTCCTTTCCATCATTTTCACGAAAGACATTAAAAAGATGAAGCATATGAGGCAACCTCAACTCCATTTTTTGTAGTTTTCTTTTATAGACTAAACTAGTGATAAAACAAGAAACTAAAAGATTCGATTGCAAGATCTAAAGATATATCTTCAAGCACTCACCTCCCTGGCAACGGCGCCAGAAAAAAGCTTCGTTGACGGGATGTGAGTGCCGCTTACCTAGCCTCCCCGGCAACAGCGCCAGAAAAGAGCTTGATGTCTATTACACAACCTTCTTCTTCTAGACGTTGTTGGGCCTCCAAGTGCAGAGGTTTGTAGGACTGTAGCAAATTTCCCTCAAGTGGATGACCTAAGGTTTATCAATCTGTGAGAGGCGTAGGATGAAGACAGTCTCTCTCAAACAACCCTGCTACCAAATAACAAAGAGTCTCTTGTGTCCCCAATACACCAAATACAATGGTAAATTGTATAGGTGCACTTGTTCGGCGAAGGTATGGTGATACAAGTGCAATATGGATAGTAGATATAGGTTTTTGTAATATGAAATTATAAAAACAGCAAGGTAACTAGTAACAAAAGTGAACGAAAAAGGTATTGCAATGCTAGGAAACAAGGCCTAGGGTTCATACTTTCACTAGTGCAAGTTCTCTCAACAATGATAACATAATTGGATCATATAATAATCCCTCAACGTGCAACAAATGTCACTCCAAAGTTCCTATAGCTGAGAACATAAGATGATTTTACTTGTAGGGTACGAAACCACCTCAAAGTTATTCTTTCCGATCAATCCATTGAGCTATTCCTATAAGTGTCACAAACAGCCCTAGAGATCATAGTAAAATAACACCATATGACACACATCAATCAACCCTAATGTCACCTAGATACTCCAATGTCACCACAAGTATCTGTGGGTCAATTATACGATACGCATCAAAAAACTTCAAATTCATAATATTCAATCCAACACAAAGAATCTCAAAGAGTGCCCCAAGATTCCTACCGGAGAAACAAGGACGAAAACATGCATCAACCCCTATGCATAGATTACCCCAATGTCCCCTTGGGAATCCGCGAGTTGAGTGCCAAAACATACATCAAGTGAATCAATAGAATACCCCATTGTCACCACGGGTATCCCACGCAAGACATACATCAAGTGTTCTGAAATCCATAATAGTATTCATTCCGATAATAGTGAAACCTCAAAGGTAAAATTCAATTCATCACAAGGAGATAGAGGGGAGAAACACCATATGATCCAACTATAGTAACAAGGCTCGTGATATATCAAGATCGTGCCAAACTAGGAACACGAGAGAGAGAGAGATAAAACACATATCTACTGGTACATGCCCTCGGCCCCGAGGGTGAACTACTCCCTCCTCGTCATGGAGAGCGCCGGGATGATGAAGATGGCCACCGGTGATGATTCCCCCTCTGGCAGGGTGCCGGAACAGGGCCCCGATTGGTTATTGGTGGCTACAGAGGCTTGCGGTGGCGGTACTCGCGATCTAGGTTTATTTTCGGGGGTTTTTGTATTTATAGGAATTTTTGGCGTCGGTTTCACGTCAGGGTGTCCACGAGTCAACCACAAGGACGGAACACCCTCCCGGGGGTAGGGCGCGCCCTCCACCCTTGTGCTTGGCTCGGGACTCTTCTGGCCCAACTCATTTGCTTTAGGGGCTTCTTCTGGTCCATAAAAATCACAGTAAATTTTCAGGTCAATTGGACTCAGTTTGATATTCCTTTTCTGCGAAACTCAAAAACAAGGAAAAAACAGAAACTGGCACTGGGATCTAGGTTAATAGGTTTGTCCCAAAAATCATATAAAATAGTATATAAATCCATATAAAACATCCAAGATGGATAATATAACGGCATGGAACAATCAAAAATTATAGATACGTTGGAGACGTATTAGTCTTTACCACGATGTCGTCGACGTAGACGTATATGTTGCGGCCGAGTTGCGACAGCAGGCACTTTTGCATGCAGCACTGGAAGGTGGCGCCGGCATTCTTAGGCCAAACAACATGGTGATGTAGTAGTACGCCCCAAAGGGCGTGATGAAGGACGTCTTCTGGGCGTCAACCGGGTCTAGCTTGATCTGATGATAGCCGGAGTAAGCATCCAGGAAGGACAGGAGCTCACAACCGGCCGTGGAGTCGATCACTTGATCTATCCGCGAGAGGGCAAAAGGATCCTTGGGGCATGCTTTGTTGAGGCAGGTGTAGTTGATACACATGCGCCAAGTATCGTTTTTCTTCACGACGAGGACTAGGTTGGCCAGCCACTCCGGGTGGAATACTTCCATGATGAAGCCGGCTGCGAGCAGCCGAGCGACTTCTTCACCAATGGTTCTTCTCTTCTCTTCTGAAAAGCGACGTATGGTTTGACGGACAGGCTTGGCATCCTTGTGGACGTGTAGTTTGTGCTCGGCATACTTCCTCGGAACACCTGGCATGTCCTTTGGGGACCATCCAAACATATCCCGATTCTCATGGAGGAAGTCGACAACCTCGCCTTCCTATGTGCTGCTGAGGCTGGTGCCCACAACAATGTACTTGCTATAGCTGGGGTCGGACGGGTTGAGCGGGATTTTCTTGGTGTCCTTGGATGGCTGGAACGAGGCCTCGCCAGCTGACTCCTTGGCTGGAGCCGGCACAGCCGACTGCTCGTCGGCCAAGGCGACGATCCGGTCGAGCTGGCGCCGCTCCTTGGCTATGACCAGCGACTCGTCCAGCTTGGCGCTGGCACGGGCGCACTCCAGGGATTTCTTGTAATCGTCAACAATAGTGACGAGGCCCTTGGGACCCGGCATCTTCATCTTCAAGTAGGCATAGTGGGGGACCGCCATGAACTTGGCAAGCGCGGGCCGGCCCAGCAACACATGGTACGGGCTGGACAGGTCCACCACCTCGAACCAAATGGGCTCGCACCGGAAGTGGTCGCTGGTGCCGAATAGGGTATCGAGCCGGATCCAGCCGATGGGGGAGCAAGAGAGACTCGGCACGATGCCGTGGAACACCATCCGGGTCGGCTTCAGTTGCTTGGCCTCGATGCTGAGCTTGGTCATGGTGTCGCGGTAGAGGATGTTGATGCTGCTGCCGCCATCGATGAGGACTCGCAAAAACTTGCAGGTGCGCTTTGCAACGACTAAGGTGGGGTCGAGGACGAGGGCGTACCCACCCGGTGTGGGCATGACGGTCGGGTGGATTCTCGGGTCCAGGTGACCGGGCGCTCCGACCAGTGCATGTATTCTGGCACGACCGGGATGATGGTGTTCACCTCCTGCCGGAGCAGGCGCTCGCTGTGCTTGTAGCTGCCTGCTACCTCTTGAGCACTGCGTTGGTTTTCCCTTGAAGAGGAAAGGATGATGCAGTAAAGTAGCGTAAGTATTTCCCTCAGTTTTTGAGAACCAAGGTATCAATCCAGTAGGAGACCACGCTCGAGTCCCACTCACCTACACAAACAAATAAGAACCTCGCAACCAACACGATAAAGGGGTTCAATCCCTTCACGGTCACTTACGAGAGTGAGATCTGATAGATATGATAAGATAATATTTTTGGTATTTTTATGGTAAAGAGTAAAAGTGAAGAAAGCAAAATAAACGGCGCCCGAAATAACTTGTTGACGGGAGATTAATATGATGGAAAATAGACCCGGGGGCCATAGGTTTCACTAGTGGCTTCTCTCAAGAGCATAAGTATTATGGTGGGTAAACGAATTACTGTCGAGCAATTGATAGAATTGAGCATAGTTATGAGAATATCTAGGTATGATCATGTATATAGGCATCACATCCGCGACAAGTAGACCGAAACGATTCTGCATCTAGTACTATTACTCCACACATCGACCGCTATCCAGCATGCATCTAGAGTATTAAGTTCACAAGAACAGAGTAATGCTTTAAGCAAGATGACATGATGTAGAGGGATAAACTCATGCAATATGATATAAAACCCATCTTTTAATCCTTGATGGCAACAATACAATACGTGCCTTGCTGCCCCTGCTATAACTGGGAAAGGACACCGCAAGATTGAACCCAAAGCTAAGCACTTCTTCCGTTGCAAGAAAGATCAATCTAGTAGGACAAACCAAACTGATAATTCGTAGAAACTTGCAAAGATAACTAATCATACATAAAAGAATTCAGAGGAGATTCAAATATTGTTCATAGATAAACTTGATCATAAACCAACAATTCATCGGATCTCGACAAACACACCGCAAAAGAAGAGTTACATCAAAGAGATCTCCAAGAAGATCGAGGTGAACTTTGTATTGAGATCCAAAGAGAGAGAAGAAGCCATCTAGCTAATAACTATGGACCCGAAGGTCTGAGATAAACTACTCACACATCATCGGAGAGGCTATGGTATTGATGTAGAAGCCCTCCGTGATCAATGCCCCCTCCGGCGGAGCGCCGGAAAAGGCCCCAAGATGGGATCTCACGGGTACAGAAGGTTGCGGCGGTGGAAATAGGGTTTTGGCTCCGTATCTGATGTTTCCAGGGTCATGGGTATATATAGGAGGAAGAAGTACGTCGGTGGAGCAACGAGGGGCCCACGAGGGTAGAGGGCGCGCCTGGGGGAGGTGGGCGCGCCCCCTGCCTCGTGCCCTCCTCGTTGATTGCTTTACGTAGACTGCAAGTCCTCTGGATCACGTTTGTTCCGAAAATCACGTTCCCGAAGGTTTCATTCCGTTTGGACTCCGTTTGATATCCTTTTCCTTCGAAACACTGAAATAGGCAAAAAAACAGCAATTTGGGCTGGGCCTCCGGTTAATTGGTTAGTCCCAAAAATAATATAAAAGTGTATAATAAAGCCCAATAAACATCCAAAACAGAATATAATATAGCATGGAACAATAAAAAATTATAGATACGTTTGAGACGTATCACTGCCCATGCTGGTAAAGACGACGTAACAATCGTTTGGGTTGGGGAAGGCGTCATCGCGCATGGCGCCGACCGCCAGGGGTGGAGGACGCGGCGGAGGAGGCGTTTGCCCCGCAGCCGGCGGCGGCGGAGGATGTGACAGCCTGGTTTTTGCCTTCTCTCTTTTTCCGGACTTCTTTTTCCTCGTCTATGAATTTGGGGTTTTTGAATCAATTCAAATGGACTTAAACACTTGGGCATGTCCTTGATTTTCACCCAAGTGACCCATCCCTCTCATACCCATCATTCTTTTCCTAAAAAATCCCAAAAGAATCCAAGGAATATTTTCATAAAAGAAAAATATTCTTTTTCTTTTGTGAAATTCAATTCAAAAACTTATTCTCCAAAGCAACCCTCATTTTTCTTGCTCCCAAATATCTGAGAAAATTCCCAAATATTCTTTGGTCCTTGGCACACCACCCTGAGCAAAATTATTGCATAAGTTTTTGGAGTATTTTTGCTACAGAAAATCATTTCTATTCTGGCCTCAAAATGCACTTTGTACAGCAAGTGTACTTTTCCTTGATCCAGTGAGGCTGATTTTTCTTGAGCCTCATTACCGTCCTAAGAAAAGCTTAACTCCAGAAGATTAGCCCAGTCTCCTTCTAGAAGCTATCCAAACTTGGCGATCAAGTTTCTGTCCAGAAACTTGCGGAGTATCTCTAGTCTCATCTGGTTCGCCTAGCAGTGTGCCATCTCTTCCTCTTGACTTAACACTGCACAGACAACACACTAGACATAGTTTGGCATCCCTAACTAAGTAATTATGTCTTCTCAAAATAACATGGCCAAAGAAAGTTCATCCCTACAAAATCATATAGTTTGGTCATGCTGCATTTTTGTCACACAAGAATGCTCTCATCATGCACAACCCCGATGACAAGCCAAGCAATTGTTTCATTCTTTAGTAATCTCAAACTTTTTTCAACTTTCACGCAATACATGAGCGTGAGCCATGGATATAGCACTATGGGTGGAAGAGAATATAATGATGGGGGTTATGTGGAGAAGACAAAAAAGGAGAAAGTCTCACATCAACGCGGCTAATCAACGGGCTATGGAGATGCCCATCAATTGATGTTAATGTGAGGAGTAGGGATTGCCATGCAACGGATGCACTAGAGCTAAAAATGTATGAAAGCTCAACAAAAGAAACTAAGTGGGTGTGCATCCAACTTGCTTGCTCACGAAGACCTAGGGCATTTGAGGAAGCCCATTGTTGGAATATACAAGCCAAGTTATATAACGAAAAATTCCCACTAGTATAGGAAAGTGACAAAACAAGAGACTATCTATCATAAGGATCATGGTGCTACTTTGAAGCACAAGTATGGAAAAAGATAGTAGCATTGCCCCTTTTTTCTTTTCTTTTCTTTTGGGCCTTTCTCTTTTTTTGGGACAATGCTCTATAAATGATGATCATCACACTTCTATTTATTTACAACTCAATGCTTACAACTCGATACTAGAACAAAGTATGACTCTATATGAATGCCTCCAGTGGTGTACCGGGAAGGGCAATGAATCAAGAGTGACATGTATGAAATAATATGCATGGTGGCTTTGCCACAAATACGTTGTCAACTACATGATAATGCAAGGCAATATGACAATGATGAACATGTCATGATAAACGGAACGGTGGAAAGTTGCATGGCAATATATCTCGGAATGGCTATGGAAATGCCATAATAGGTAGGTATGGTGGCTGTTTTGAGGAAGATATAAGGAGGATTATGTGTGATAGAGCGTATCGTATCACGGGTTTGGATGCACTGGCGAAGTTTGCACCAACTCTCAAGGTGAGAAAGGGCAATGCACGGTACCGAAGAGGCTAGCAATTATGGAAGGGTAAGAGTGCGTATAATCCATGGACTCAACATTAGTCATAAAGAACTCACATACTTATTGCAAAAATCTACAAGTCATCAAAAACCAAGCACTACGCGCATGCTCCTAGGGGGATAGATTTGTTATAAAAGACCATCGCTCGTCCCCGACCGCCACTCATAAGGAGGACAATCAAAGAACACCTCATGTTTCAAATTTGTTACACAACGTTTACCATACGTGCATGCTACGAGACTTGCAAACTTCAACGCATGTATTTCTCAAATTCACAACTACTCAACTAGCACAACTTTAATATCACTACCTCCATATCTCAAAACAATCATCAAGAATCAAACTTCTCTTAGTATTCAACACACTCATAAGAAAGTTTTTACTAATCTTGAATACCTAGCATATTAGGACTAGTTTCACAATTAAAGCAAATTACCATGCTGTTTTGTAGGAATCTCAAAATGATATAAGTGAAGCATGAGAGAACAATAGTTTCTATAAAACAAATCCACCACCGTGCTCTAAAATATATAAGTGAAGGACTAGAGCAAAAACTATATAACTCAAAAGATATAAGTGAAGCACATAGAGTATTCTAATAAATCCCGAATCATGTGTGTCTCTCTCAAAAGGTGTGTCCAGAAAGGATGATTGTGGTAAACTAAAAATTAAAGACTCAAATAATACAAGACGCTCCAAGCAAAACACATATCATGTGGTGAATAAAAATATAGCTCCAAGTAAAGTTACCGATGGACGAAGACGAAAGAGGGGATGCCTTCCGGGGCATCCCCAAGATTTGGCTTTTTGGTGTCCTTAGATTAACTTGGGGTGCCATGGGCATCCCCAAGCTTAGGCTCTTGCCACTCCTTGTTCCATAATCCATCAAATCTTTACCCAAAACTTGAAAACTTCACAACACAAAACTCAACAGAAAATCTCGTGAGCTCCGTTAGCGAAAGAAAACAAAACACCACTTCAAGGTACTGTATTGAACTCATTCTTTATTTATATTGGTGTTAAACTTACTGTATTCCAACTTCTCTATGTTTTATAAAGTATTTTGCTAGCCATAGATTCATCAAAATAAGCAAACAACACACGAAAAACAGAATCAGTCAAAAACAGAACAGTCTGTAGTAATCTTTAACTAACGAAAACTTATGGAACTCAAAAAAATTTACCAAAATAGGACGACCTATATAATTTGTTTATTGATCTACTGCAATTGGAATCAGTATTTTATCTCGTTCTGGTGATTTTTAACAATTGTTTTCGTGAACAGAAAGTTTCTAGAATTTTCAGCAAGATCAAATAACTATCATCCAAGAAGATCCTATAGGTTTAACTTGGCACAAACACTAATTAGAATATAAAAACAAATCTAACCATAGGCTAGATCAAATGTTTATTCCTAAGCAGAAGCAAAAAGCAAAAAAACTAAAATAAAATTGGGTTGCCTCCCAACAAGCGCTATCGTTTAACGCCCCTAGCTAGGCATAAAAGCAAGGATAGATCTACGTATTGCCATCTTTGGTAGGCAATCCATAAGTGGCTCTCATAATAGATTCATAAGGTAATTTAATTTTCTTTCTAGGGAAGTGTTCCATGCCTTTCCTTAATGGAAATTGGAATCTAATATTCCCTTCCTTCATATCAATAATTGCACCAATCGTTCTAAGGAAAGGTCTACCAAGAATAATAGGACATGAAGGATTGCAATATATGTCAAGAACAATGAAATCTACGGGCACATAGTTCCTATTTTCAACAATAAGAACATCATTAATTCTTCCCATAGGTTTCTTAATAGTGGAATCCGCAAGGTGCAAGTTTAAAGAACAATCATCAAATTCGCGGAAACCTAACAAATCACACAAAGTTTTTGGAATCGTGGAAACACTAGCACCCTAATCACACAAAGCATAGCATTCATAATCTTTAATTTTAATTTTAATAGTAGGTTCCCACTCATCATAAAGTTTTCTAGGGATAGAAATTTCCAACTCAAGTTTTTCTTCACAAGATTGCATCAAAGCATCAACGATATGTTTAGTAAAAGCTTTATTTTGACTATAAGCATGAGGAGAATTTAGCACGGATTGCAACAAGGAAATCAAATCTATCAAAGATCAATTATCATAATTAAATTCCTTGAAATCCAAAATAGTGGGTTCGTTGATATCTAAAGTCTTGACCTCTTCAATCCCACTTTTACCAATTTTTGCATCAAATCTAAAAACTCCAAATTTTTGGGACGCCTTCTAGGTAAAGGTGACTCATCTCCAGTCCCATCATTATCAAGATTCATATTGCAAAACAAAGATTTAATACGAGACACATCAATAACTTTAGATCTTCATCTTTATTCTCATAGAAACTAGAAGAACACGCTTTCACAAAGCAATCTTTCTTAGCACGCATCCTAGCGGTTCTTTCTTTGCATTCATCAATGGAAATTCTCATGGCTTTGAGAGACTCATTGATATCATGCTTAGGTGGAATAGATCTAAGTTTCAAAGAATCAACAACAAGAGAAATTCTATTAACGTTCCTAGCCAATTCATCAACCTTCAGCAATTTTTCTTCAAGCAAGGCGTTGAAATTCTTTTGCGAATTCATAAAAGCCTTAACACTAGTCTCAAATTCAGAGGGCATCTTATTAAAATTTCCACAAGAATTGTGGTGGGAATTACCATAATTATTAGAGGAATTACTAGGGAACGGCCTAGGATTAAAGTTTCCTCTATACGCGTTGTTACCAAAATTATTCCTACCAACAAAATTCACATCCATAGATTCATTGTTGTTCTCAATCAAAGTAGACAAAGGCATATCATTAGGATCAGAAGAAACACTTTTAGTAGGAAATAATTTCATAAGTTCATCCATCATTCCACTCAAAACATTAATTTCTTCTATCGCATGCACTTTTTTATTAGTAGATCTTTCGATGTGCCATTGAGAATAATTAACCATAATATTATCTAGGAGTTTAGTAGCTTCTCATAAAGTGATTTCCATAAAAGTTCCTCCCGCGGCCGAATCTAAAAGATTTCTAGAAGCAAAATTCAATCCGGCATAAATTTTTTGTATAATCATCCAAAGATTCAAACCATGTGTAGGGCAATTGCGTATCATTAATTTCATCCTCTCCCAAGCTTGTGCAACATGTTCATGATCAAGTTTCTTAAAATTCATGATATCGTTTCTAAGAGAGATGATTTTAGCAGGAGGAAAATACTTAGAGATAAAAGCATCTTTGCACTTATTCCATGAATCAATACTATTTTTAGGCAAAGACGAAAACCAAGCTTTAGCACGATCTCTAAGCGAAAAAGGAAATAGCTTCAATTTAACAATATAATTGTCCACATCTTTTTTTTGCATATCACACAAATCAACGAAGCTATTTAGATGGGTAGCGGCATCTTCACTAGGAAGGCCGGCGAATTGATCTTTCATGACAAGATTCAACAAAGCAGCATTAATTTCACAAGATTCAGCTTCGGTAAGAGGAGCAATCGAAGTGCTAAGAAAATCATTGTTGTTGGTATTGGTAAAGTCACACAATTTAGTATTATCTTGAGCCATCGTGACAAGCAAGCAATCCAACACACAAGAAAACAAGAAGCAAGCGAAAAAGAGGCGAACGGAGAAGAGAGGGCGAATAAAACAGCAAGGGTGAAGTGGGGGAGAGGAAAATGAGAGGCAAATGGCAAATAATTAATGCGAGGGATAAGAGTTTTTGATGGGTACTTGGTATGTCTTGCCTTGTGCGTAGACTCCCCGACAACGGCGCCAGAAATCCTTCTTGCTACCTCTTGAGCACTGCATTGGTTTTCCCTTGAACAGGAAATGGTGATGCAGTAAAGTAGCGTAAGTATTTCCCTCAGTTTTTGAGAACCAAGGTATCAATCCAGTAGGAGACCATGCTCGAGTCCCACGCACCTACACAAACAAATAAGAACCTCGCAACCAACGCGATAAAGGGGTTGTCAATCCTTCACGGTCACTTACGAGATTGAGATCTGATAGATACACTACAAAAAAATACTTCCGTGATGATACGTGTTTGTCACAGTAGGTCACGTTTTCTGTCATGCATGTACATCCTGACAAATTTATGACAGAATCAAGATAGTCATACCTGTGCTGTCGTAGAAGTGTTCCATGACATTACCAAAATTATCATCACAGAAGTGTCCACTTCCATGACAATAAATCGTGCGTCACAGAAGTGCTTCCGTCAAGGGTGACCGACACGTGGCATCCACCGTAACGGAACGTCGTTAAGCTATCGGGTCCGGTTTTGGATCCGATAACCCGTTAACAGCCCGGACCAATGGGGATTTTCCACGTGTAAAATCATCATTGGCCGGAGGAAACACGTGTTGCCTCATCATTGGGACAGATGTCATCCACTCATTGGACAGGAGGCGCCTATGATAGGTCGACACGTGGCACCTCCCAACAGTGGCCCATTCCGGTGAAAAAGGCCGGCCTAGTAAAAAATAGCAGGCTGGCCCATATAAGGCCTACTTGTGTCAGGTCCATTTAAGCCCACGACCCATACGAGATGTGCCAATTCAGCCCGTCAACGGCCCGTTAAAGATTTGACACCATTGCAACCCATCGTCAGTTCGAGCCCGTTAACAGCCCGCTATATATTTGGGATGAATATCGGCCCGATGAGATTTTGGCCTGTTAACGACCCATTCAGTGGATGGGCCAATTTTCACAATGTACATCTTTCAGCCTTTTAGCGACCCATTTAAATATTGGGCTAATTTCCGGCCCGGTGTGTCTTTCAGCCTGTTGATGGCCCATAAATCAGTTGTGCCATTTGTAGTCGGACTTGAGTTTTGGCCTTTTAGCGACAAGTGTTGGGCCAATTTCCGGCCCGGTGTGTCTTTCAGCCTGGTGACGGCCCATATATCTGTTGGGCCATTTGTAGTCGGACCTGAGTTTTGGCCTTTTAGTGACCCATTTAATTGTTGGGCCAATTCCCGGCCCTGTGTGCCTTTCAGCCTGTTAACGAACCATAAATGAGTTGGGCCATTTGGAGTCGGACCTGAGTTTTGGCCTTTTAACGTCCCATGCCCTTCATGGTCCAATACCATCTCGGTTTCTCTTTCAGCCTGCTAAAGGCCCACAACACAGTTGGGCCATTTACAATACGACCTGACTTTCAGCCTCTGAGCGGCCCATGCTCTTCATGGTCAGTACAAGCCTGCTGTCTCTTTCGGCCTGCTAAAGGCCCATAGTATAGTTGGGCCATATGTAGCCCGAACTTAGTAACGGCCTGTTAACGGCCCATGAAATCAATTGGACCCACCTGTTGCCCGCTTCGATGTCAGCCTGTTAACGACCCGGGAGTTAAGAGGGCCGACCATTAAGTTTCGGCCTGGTAACGGCCCATTAACTTAATGGTCCCACTAAAGTTCATACATGTCTTTAGGCCAAGTTAGATAATTTGAGCCCATTACAACGAGAAATTATGCACATGACCAAAACCGATCAAGCAAAGGTACGGCATAAAGGAAAAAATATTGCACATCTAGCATATATTACAGGAAATTACATCCACTGGGCAATCAAAGATTGATGCCAGCGCAAATAAATGAACAGAACCTAACGATCTACAACGTCACAATCTGCAATCTCAGCACGGATGACGCCCATAAGCATGTGGGCAAGTTCTTGCTGCTTTGCTACGCTGTCTCTGAAAACATTGATCAGTTGTTGTGTCGCACGACTCTGCACCTCTGATTCCTCCACCATTTCCATCATTCCTTCAGCCATTAATTGGTTCACAAACATACATTTTTTCCGTTGCATTCGAGACAGAGGATACTAAACAGATTCAGATGGCGATTTTGGCAGGCTTGTATTATTGATAGTGGAGAGTGTCTTGACCACTACATCATAACATAAATTAGGAGGGGAATGTAACGCCCACGATGCGGCTATATCTCCCACGTGTGGAGGCACGACTTAGAGGCATAACCGCATAGTGGTTTTGTCGCAAGAAGGGTCATCTTCACACAATCCCATGTAATGAACAAGAATGGGATAAAGAGTTGGCTTACAATCGCCACTTCACACAATACATAAATATAATTCATACATCATCCAAAATGCACACATAGACCGACTACGGTCAAGATCCAAATGAAAATAAGATAACCCCAAATGCTAGATCCCCGATCGTCCCAACTGGGCTCCACTACTGATCATCAGGAAAAGACACATAGTAACGACCACATTCCTCATCGAACTCCCACTTGAGATCGATCCCATCATTTGCACTGGCATCGTCGGCACCTGCAACTGTTTTGGTAGAAACTGTGAGTCACGGGGACTCAGTAATCTCACACCCACGAGATCAAGACTATTTAAGCTTAAAGGAAAGGGTGGTGTAATGAGGTGGAGCTGCAGCAAGCAGTAAGCATATATGGTGGCTAACATACGCAAGAGAGAGCGAGAAGAGAAGCAACGGAACGGTCGTCATCTAGTAATGACCAAGAAGTGATCCTGAACTCCTACTTACGTCATTCATAACTCAAACCGTGTTCACTTCCCGGACTCCGCCGAGAAGAGACCATCACGGCCACACACACAGTTGATGTATTTTAATTGGGTCCAGTGACAAGTTCTCTACAACCGGGCATTTACAAATTCCCATCTGTCTCGTAACCGCGGGCACGGCTTTCGAAAGATAATACCCTGCAGGGGTGTCCCAACTTAGCCCATTATAAGCTCTCACGGTCAACGAAGGATAAACCTTCTCCCAGGAAGACCCGATCAGTCTCGGAATCCCGGTTTACAAGACATTTCGACAATGGTAAAACAAGACCAGCAAAGCCGCCCGAATGTGCCGACAAATCCCGATAGGAGCTGCACATATCTCGTTCTCAGGGCACACCGGATGAACACTACATACAACTAAAACCAATCCTCGAGTTTCCCCAAGGTGGCGCTGCAAGTGGCTCTAGTTTGGACCAGCACTCAGAGGAACACTGGCCCGGGGGTTTAAATAAAGATGACCCTCGGGCTCGCGAAAACCCGGGGGAAAAAGGCTTAGGTGGCAAATGGTAAAACCAAGGTTGGGCCTTGCTGGAGGAGTTTTATTCAAGGCGAACTGTCAAGGGGGTCACATAAATCACCCAACCGCATAAGGAACACAAACTCAAGGAACATAATACCGGTATGACAGAAACTAGGGCGGCAAGAGTGGAACAAAACACCAGGCATAAGGCCGAGCCTTCCACCCTTTACCAAATATATATAGATGCATTAATTAAATAAGAGATATTGTGATATCCCAACATATCCATGTTCCAACATGGAACCAACTTCAACTTCACCTGCAACTAACAACGCTATAAGAAGGGCTGAGCAAAAGCGGTAACTTAGCCAAACAATGGTTTGCTAGGAAAAGGATGGTTAGAGGCTGACATGGCAATATGGGAGCCTAGTTTGCATTCTTGTGCTAGTCACCATAGAGATCATAAAAATACACGGCATACACCACCGGAAAGATGGCATGGCATACAACAAAACACATGTAGAGCTCATGCCCATAAGATGCACAGATTAAATGCAACAAAAATAACAAATCTCCAAGTTCTGCTAAGTAACAGCAGATCACAGCAAGTAGCACTCTTGCACCAGAGATTTGGGCATCAAGATGGCCTCTAATGAACATGGTGCAATGGAACAAAATGTAGATCATCATGAGATGAACATTTCGATATATTACATGCGCGAAACGGAGCTACATGCAGAGAGTTATGATGCGATGAATATGGCAAGATACTGTAAAAATTAAAGGACTTAGCAAAATTTCGGGATCTCGGGAAAAAGTCAACACACGGTAGTTTTCCAGATCCGATCGGCCGGAGCTCGGGGACGGCCGGAGTTGGGGCTGCTGCAGGCGGTGGAGGGCGGCGCCGGCCGGGGACGGCGGGGCCGCGGCGAGAGGAAGCAACGACGGCGGCGGCGGAGGGCGGTGGCGGAGCAGCGCACGGAGGCGGGGCCGGC
>NC_057808.1:320030469-320040135 GCF_018294505.1 Triticum aestivum | reverse complement strand
GATGGCGGCGGCGCGGGGCGGCTTGCCATGTGGCAGCCCCTGATTGGTTGCGGGTGGCGGCGGGAGCGTCCAGCTGGCGGCGGACGCGTCCGGCGGCGCGGAGGGATAGGGTTAGGGTTGGACTGCGAACGTTTTTCGGGAGAGGTGCATATATATAGCTAGAGGGAGCTAGGAGAGTCCAAATGAGGTGCGGTTTTCGCCCACACGATCATGATCGAACGACCTAGAGCATGGAAGAGTGTTTGGTGGGTTTTGGGCTGGTTTTGAGGGGGGTTTTGCTGCAACACACAAAAGGACTTTGCGGTTACCCGGTTAACCGTTGGAGTACCAAACGACCTCCGAATGGAACGAAAACTTGACCGGTGGTCTCCCGGTGGTATACCAAGGCCACTTGACAACCCTCGGTCCATTCCGAGAACGTTTGACACCCGCACACGAAAAGAAACAAAAGGGGTGCGCTGGAGGAGGTGGGAGCGCCGGATTGCAAAACGGACAACGGGGAAAATGCTCGGATGCATGAGACGAACACGTATGCAAATACAATGCACATGATGACATGATATGAAATGCATGACATGAACAAAATGCAAAACGGAAAACAAAACCCGACCACGAAGGGGAATATCATAACACATAGCCGGAAATGGCAAGAGTTGGAGTTACAAATATGGAAAGTTACATGCGGGGTGTTACAACACTCCACCACTACGAGAGGATCTCGTCCCGAGATCTAGGATTGAAAGAACTCCGGATATTCGGAACGGAGATGGTCCTCGCGTTCCCAGGTGGCTTCCCGGTCGGAATGGTGCGACCACTTCACTTTCAGGAATTTGATTGACTTGTTGCGAGTCTTGCGCTCAGTTTCTTCAAGAATAGCAACGGGGTGCTCATGATAAGACAGATCTTCTTCGAGGTCAATCTCTTCGAAGTTGATAGTGCGCTCGGGCGTCTTGAAGCACTTGCGGAGCTGTGACACGTGGAACACATTGTGCACGTTCGCGAAGTTGGAAGGAAGCTCAAGTTGATAGGCGAGGTCGCCTCTTTTGCCAATTATCTTGAAAGGACCCACGTATCTAGGGGCAAGCTTCCCTTTGATACCGAAGCGACGAGTGCCTTTCATTGGAGAGACGCGGAGGTAGACATGGTCTCTGATCTCGAAAGTCAAATCACGGTGCTTACTATCATAGTAACTCTTCTGGCGTGATTGCGCGGCTTTGAGATTGTCACGGATGACTTTACACATTTCTTCAGCTTTTGTGATTAAGTCATTGCCAAGAAGTTGGCGTTCACCAGTCTCTGACCAATTGAGAGGAGTACGACACTTTCTGCCATAGAGAATCTCGAATGGGGCCTTGCCCGAACTTGCTTGGAAGCTGTTGTTGTAGGAGAATTCGGCATATGGAAGACAATCTTCCCATTTCATGCCAAAGGAAATGACACAAGCCCTGAGCATATCTTCAAGAATTTGATTGACTCGCTCGACTTGGCCACTAGTTTGAGGATGGAAAGCTGTGCTGAAGCGAATGTTGGTGCCCATGGCCTTCTGGAAGGAGTCCCAGAACTTAGAGGTGAAGATGCTTCCACGATCTGAAGAAATCAATTGTGGAATGCCGTGCAAGGAGACAATTCTGGAGGTGTATAGCTCTGCCAACTGAGCTGCTGTGATTGACTCTTTGATTGGAAGGAAATGAGCCACTTTAGAAAGCTTGTCGATGACAATGAAGATAGCATCATTTCCGCGCTTGGACTTTGGAAAACCAGTCATGAAGTCCATTTCGATATGATCAAACTTCCATTCTGGGATAGCAAGAGGTTGGAGGAGACTAGCTGGTCATTGGTGTTCTGCTTTCACTCTACGACAGAGATCACATTCGTTCACAAATTGAGCGATTTCTCGCTTCATTCGAGTCCACCAATATGACTGCTTGAGGTCATGGCACATCTTCGTACTTCCAGGATGAATGGAAAGAAGAGAATTGTGCGCCTCGTTCATTATGACTTTCCTTAGATCACCTTTAGGAACCACAATCCGGTCCTCGAAGAATAAAGTGTCTCTGTCATCAATGCGATAGCACTTGTATTTGGAAAGACCCTTGTTGATACCATGTTTCACCTTCTTCACCATGGTATCCAGGAGTTGTGCCTCACGAATTTGATCTTCCAAAGTAGGAGAGACTATGAGGTTGGCCAGAAAGCCTTGAGGAACAACTTGGGGATTCAGCTTGCGGAAAGCTTCACAAAGATCCCGTTGGAATGGCTTGAGAATTAAACTGTTGCAATAAGCCTTCCTGCTTAAAGCATCTGCAATGACATTGGCTTTGCCTGGAGTATACTCAATACTCGGATTGTACTCTTGAATCATTTCGACCCATCGAGTCTGCCTGAGGTTGAGGTCGGGTTGAGTGAAGATGTACTTGAGACTCTTGTGATCGGTGAAAATGTCCACTTGTCTTCCCAACAAGAGATGTCTCCACGTTATTAATGCATGGACAACTGTCGCCAACTCAAGATCGTGAGTGGGGTAGTTCTTCTCATTGGGCTTCAACTTACGAGAGGTATAGGCCACAACTTTATTCTCTTGCATTAACACAGCACCGAGACCTTGGAGAGAAGCATCACAGAAAACTTCAAATGGCTTGGATTCATCAGAAGGAGTTAAGACAGGAGCTGTAACGAGTTTATCTTTGAGAGTGTTGAAAGCAACATCACACTCAGGAGACCGGACATACTTCACATGCTTCTGGAGGAGGTTGGAAAGAGGCTTTGCAATCTTAGAGAAATTCTCAATGAATCTTCGGCAATAGCTTGCAAGACCAAGAAAACTGCGAAGCTGCTTGACATTCGGAGGAGGTTCCCAATTCACAATTGCGGACACCTTCTCGGGATTAACAGCGATGCCCTTGGCAGAGATGATGTGACCAAGGTAAAGAACTTCATCGAGCCAAAACTCACATTTGGAGAACTTCGCATAGAATTGATACTCTCTGAGCTTGTCGAGCACCAATCGCAAATGTTTGGCATGATCCTTCTTATTCTTGGAGAAGACCAAGATATCATCGAGATACACGAGGACGAATTCATTGGTATAGGGGTTGAAGATGAAATTCATCATCCGAGAGAATACTGGAGGAGCATTGACAAGACCAAAAGACATGACAGTATATTCATAAGAACCAAAGCTTGTTCTGAATGCTATCTTGGAAATATCTTCTTCACGAATGCGAATCTGATGATAACCCATACGAAGGTCAAGCTTGGAGAAAACTTTAGCACCTTTGAGTTGCTCGAATAGCTCATTAATGTTAGGAAGTGGATACTTGTTCTTGATAGTCTTCTTGTTCAATGGACGGTAGTCGACACAAAGTCGGTCCGTGCCATCCTTCTTCTGGACAAAAAGAACACCACAACCCCATGGAGATGAACTCGGTCTGATCAAACCCAGATGCTCTTGTTCCTCGAGCTGTTTCTTCAATTCCTTCAGCTCGTTGGGTCCAAGCTTGTATGGACGCTTGCAAACGGGTTCAGTGCCCGGCTCAAGATCGATAACGAACTCAACTGGCCGGTGAGGAGGCATACCCGGAAGCTCTTCTGGAAAGACATCTTGATACTCACAAACGACTGGAATTTGAGAGATGGCATTCAATTTGCCCTTCTCATTGAGAGAAAAAAACGAATGGTTTCATCACGAGCGGCATAAATGATAACATCCTTAGAAGAGTGTGTCAATTGAATTTCCCTGGCAGCACAATCAAGTTGAGCCTTGTGCTTAGAAAGCCAGTCCATCCCGAGAATTAGATCAATATCCGAGTCACCAAGAACAACTGGAGAAGACAGAAATTTATAGTTTCCCATCTTGATGGAAACATCCGGGACACAATTATTAGATGTCATTTGCTTGCCCGGAGACACAACCTTCAACGGGATAGGAATCTTTTCCGTCACAAACTCATGCTTGGCAACAAAAGGTCTTGAAATGAAAGAAAGAGATGCACCAGTATCAAAAAGAACTTTTGCAGGAATATCATTAACTGAGAGATTACCCATTATCACATCAGTAGATTCCTCTTCTTGAGCTGCATTCATCATGTTCACCTTTGCAGACTTTGGATTATGCTTGACCACTGCATTGCTGGAAGATCTGACAGGAGGAGGAGGAAGACGCCTTTGGTTGAAGCACTTGTTGGCATAGTGACCTTTCTGCTGACACTTGTTGCAAGTCACCTCTGAGAGTGGACGGTGATAAGGAGCATTGGACTTTGGAGCTTGATTTTGAGACTTGTTCTGATAGCCAAAGTTGGAAGAGTTGGAAGAACCATGGCCATCTTTGTTCTTCTACTGGTAAGGCTGACGAAACGGAGGAGGAGGAGGCAACCAGAACTTCTATTGCTTAGCTGCCACAAGTGAGGAAGAAGAAGACTGAACTGCGTCCCTGACTCTCTTCTTAGAAGCCTCACACTTGAGCTGAGCAGCCTCTTGCTTCAGTGCCATGTTATAGAATTGATCAAACTGAGTAGGCTCAACAAGAACGAGAGCTAACTGCAGATCCTCTCTAATACCACCTCTGAAGTGATAGATCATGCTCTTTTCATCAGGAACGTCTTGTTTAGCGAAGCGAGCAAGTTTCTGAAACTGGATGTTGTATTGATACACAGACATGTTGCCTTGCTTGAGATTGCGGAAATCCTCACGCTTGCTCTCAACAACACTTTGTGGAATGTGGTGCGCTTTGAAGTCCCGACAGAAGTCAGTCCAAGTGATCACACGACCTCCTCTGGAATCTTTGTATTGTTGATACCAATCAGCAGCTTGGTCCTTGAGCTGAAAAGAAGCGAACTTGACATAGTCCTCAGGCCTGACATTGCTACATTCAAAATGCTTGTTGATGTCCACGAGCCAATCATCGGCATCCGTGGCCTTGGCACAGTAGCTGAAAGACTTGGGTTGATTTGCGAGAAACTTGTTGAGAGTAGCGAAGTGAGGCTGATTGTTGCCTTGACCTTGATTGCCTTGATTGCCTTGCCCTTGGGTGCGTTCTTGCAAGAGTTGCAGAATCATCTGAGCATTGGCGTTGGTGGCTGCCATGATAGGTTGCCATGCCTCCGGAGGCGGAGGTGGTGGCGGAGGGTTCACTTGACTCCCTTCATTGCGTTCCGGATTCTGACGTGTTGGCGGAGCCATCCTGAAGAGGGTGACATCCGTTAGCATCTTGATAGACAATTAGACAAGTAGAATCAACGGATAGAAATTGCAACATATAGTCTTCATAATAAACATTCGAACGAGGATGAACGAATGAATTCCATAGTAAATCATCACACTTCCATTAAGTTGAGAAGCCACTTAGAAAAAGGTATGGAATCAACATTTTACTCCGAAGCATCTCGAATACTACAATTCAAAACAAAACAAAGTATTGGCTTGCAGAATAAGCCGGAACAAACATATGATAGATATTTCGTCCGAAGTTTTCGTGGTGGGGCCCACACGGGCTCGATCGTACAGCACCATCATGTACAAGGCTGTGCACATGACATACGAAGCGTCCCTGAGTCGGCATAGCCAAGGACTCTTTAAGACACTACGAGACCACTGTAAAACCAACCGTGGAAAGGCGGACCACTAGACGTCGAACCCCAATCTCATATAATGCGTCTGTCAGAAAGATATCCTAAGGCTACTTGAATTCCCACTTATAAACTCCCGAAACTTTCTGGTTATGCAATCTGGTGTTGGGGATATAGGGGACACAAAATATATCACCCAAACTAGCAATCCCTAATTCCAGGTGTATCCATCCGTCAACACATAACCAAGAAACCTTCAGAAATCGTTTACCTCAACCTTCGAAAAACATCCGTTATACGAGTTATGGCAATACTCCCGAACTCCCGCCCCAGTACTGGGTGGCGTCGAGGTGATCTCACCAACAACTGCATAAAAGAGATTCCGATGTCGGCGAAACTCAGGTATTCCAGAACTGCAACGATAAAATTGTGACGACAACACCTCTGAGCTCAACTACCCGGGACACTGCCACAACCCCTAAATGTCAGGAGGCACCAAGAACAATGTTCTTGTCACAAAACCATCAGAACGATTCCAAGATACCCGCGTGATCCTAATTTTTTTTAGTGAAATTTGAGGAGAGAAGAGTCAAAACTTCTACGTCAGGAGGCCTCACCAGAGCGACGAAGGGACTGAGGAGTAAAAAGAATCCTACTCTCCGATATATATAATCCTAAGACTCAAAACATTTTTGTTCTAGACTCAACAACGCCAGCGATTCGATCAAGCAGGGGGCTCCTAAGTCGGGGATGGCTCTGATTACCAACTTGTAACGCCCACGATGCGGCTATATCTCCCACGTGTGGAGGCACGACTTAGAGGCATAACCGCATAGTGGTTTTGTCGCAAGAAGGGTCATCTTCACACAATCCCATGTAATGAACAAGAATGGGATAAAGAGTTGGCTTTCACACAATACATAAATATAATTCATACATCATCCAAAATGCACACATAGACCGACTACGGTCAAGATCCAAATGAAAAGAAGATAACCCCAAATGCTAGATCCCCGATCGTCCCAACTGGGCTCCACTACTGATCATCAGGAAAAGACACATAGTAACGACCACGTTCCTCATCGAACTCCCACTTGAGATCGATCCCATCATTTGCACTGGCATCGTCGGCACCTGCAACTGTTTTGGTAGAAACTGTGAGTCACGGGGACTCAGCAATCTCACACCCGCGAGATCAAGACTATTTAAGCTTAAAGGAAAGGATGGTGTAATGAGGTGGAGCTGCAGCAAGCAGTAAGCATATATGGTGGCTAACATACGCAAGAGAGAGCCAAAAGAGAAGCAACGGAACGGTCGTCATCTAGTAATGACCAAGAAGTGATCCTGAACTCCTACTTACGTCATTCATAACTCAAACCGTGTTCACTTCCCGAACTCCGCCGAGAAGAGACCATCACGGCCACACACACAGTTGATGTATTTTAATTGGGTCCAGTGACAAGTTCTCTACAACCGGACATTTACAAATTCCCATCTGCCTCATAACCACGGGCACGGCTTTCGAAAGATAATACCCTACAGGGGTGTCCCAACTTAGCCCATTATAAGCTCTCATGGTCAACGAAGGATAAACCTTATCCCAGGAAGACCAGATCAGTCTCAGAATCCCGGTTTACAAGACATTTCGACAATGGTAAAACAAGACCAGCAAAGCCGCCCGAATGTGCCGACAAATCCCGATAGGAGCTGCACATATCTCGTTCTCAGGGCACACCGGATGAACACTACGTACAACTAAAACCAATCCTCGAGTTTCCCCAAGGTGGCGCTGCAAGTGGCTCTAGTTTGGACCAGCACTCAGAGGAACACTGGCCCGGGGGTTTAAATAAAGATGACCCTTGGGCTCGCGAAAACCCGGGGGAAAAAGGCTTAGGTGGCAAATGGTAAAACCAAGGTTGGGCCTTGCTGGAGGAGTTTTATTCAAGGCGAACTGTCAAGGGGGTCCCATAAATCACCAAACCGCGTAAGGAACGCAAACTCAAGGAACATAATACTGGTATGACAGAAACTAGGGCGGCAAGAATGGAACAAAACACCAGGCATAAGGCCGAGCCTTCCACCCTTACCAAATATATATAGATGCATTAATTAAATAAGAGATATTGTGATATCCCAACATATCCATGTTCCAACATGGAACCAACTTCAACTACACCTGCAACTAACAACGCTATAAGAAGGGCTGAGCAAAAGCGGTAACTTAGCCAAACAACGGTTCGCTAGGAAAAGGATGGTTAGAGGCTGACATGGCAATATGGGAGGCATGATAGGTATCGCAGCATGGCAATAGAACGAACAACTAGCAAATCAAAGATAGAAGTGATTTCGAGGGGTGGTCATCTTGCCTGCAAGTTTCTCAGAGTTGTCGAAAGCTTGATCCTCGTAAGCGTACTCAACAGGTTCCTCATTCACGAACTCGTCTCCCGGCTCTACCCAAGACAAGAACACAAGCAACGGAACCACAATCAATCACGAGAAATGCACAAGCAACATGATGCAAAACATGTATGATATGCAAGATATGATATGCGATGCATATGCGTGCTCCGGGAGTTAAATGATGAACAAGGCAGTAACTTTGCAAAACAAGCATGCCACTGGAAAGATGAGATGATTTAGGTCGAAATCGATATAAAGATCACCGGAAACGGACGCACGGTTTGCAAATGGCAAGCAAAACAAGAATGACACGAATATGTGATTAACAGCATGATAGCACATAGAATACAACAAGTAACAATGCTACAGCACTCCAACATAGCAACAAAGCACATGGCAGCAATCTACAGGAGATGCTTCACAAAAGTTGCACACTGAGCTACGGTTAGATCACAACATAACAGGCTCAAAGAAGCATGGCAAAAGTGCAAAAGATAACAGGATCACAGACTTGGTGAAATTACTGGACATGCCTGAAACAACATCAGGTAGCAATGTTCAGAGCACGAAATCAACATGCTACAGGAACTTAACATGGCAAAACAAAGCATGGCAGTATTCTACTAAATGCATATGACAAAAGTACCTTACTGACCATAAGCCAAAAAGGACCAGAAGATATGATGGCAACCATGTAAACATAGCAAGCTTCGTTAACAGGTTCCAGACTTGGCAGAAAACAGAGCATGGCAGAAACAATAATATGAAGGCATATTTGTGAGCTTGATGCACTCACCACAAAGCAATGCATGATAAAACAATCATACCTACAGCAAGATGGCATGTTTATGAAGCTATCCATGGCAAGAACAAAAGCATAGCATGTATGGAACAACTACAACAAGCTTGGCAAAAATGAATATCATGTTAGGAATCTGCCAGAAATATTTTATAGCAAAAGTAGAGCAAGATCGAGTCATGCTATGGCACTCCATAATTGCAAACAAGGGTAGAAATGGATCAATTACAACAATAGCTACAAAACAACCTTACTGAACATCTCCAAAATATGCATGGATCTCTCTGTAGCATCAAGTTTACATGGCAACAAAATAAGAGCAGACAAAGACTTGGAGAAATCAGTCCCTGAAATCAGAAACATTACGGAGCCTAGTTTGCATGCTTGTGCTAGTCACCATAGAGATCATAAAAATACATGGCATACACCACAGGAAATATGGCATGGCATACAACAAAACACATGTAGAGCTCATGCCCATAAGATGCACAGATTAAATGCAACAAAAATAACAAATCTCCAAGTTCTGCTAAGTAACAGCAGATCACAGCAAGTAGCACTCTTGCACCAGAGATTTGGGCACCAAGATGGCCTCTAATGAACATGGTGCAATGGAACAAAATGTAGATCATCACGAGACGAACATTTCGATATATTACATGCGCGAAACGGAGCTACATGCAGAGAGTTACGATGCGATGAATATGGCAAGATACTGTAAAAATTAAAGGACTTGGCAAAATTTCGGGGTCTCGGGAAAAAGTCAACGCACGGTAGTTTTCCAGATCCGTTCGGCCGGAGCTCGGGGACGGCCGGAGTTGGGGCTGCTGCCGGCGGTGGAGGGCGGTGCCGGCCGGGGAGGGCGGCGCCGGCCGGGGACGGCGGGGCCGCGGCGAGAGGAAG
>NC_057808.1:319974669-320030170 GCF_018294505.1 Triticum aestivum | reverse complement strand
CGCGGGCCTCGGCAGCGGCGCGGGGCGGCTTGCCACGTGCCAGCCCCTGATTGGTCGCGGGTGGCGGCGGGAGCGTCCGGCCGGCGGCAGACGCGTCCGGCGGCACGGAGGGATAGTGTTAGGGTTGGACTGCGAACGTTTTTCGGGAGAGGTGCATATATATAGCTAGAGGGAGCTAGAAGAGTCCAAATGAGGTGCGGTTTTCGCCCACACGATCGTGATCGAACGACCTAGAGCATGGAAGAGAGTTTGGTGGGTTTTGGGCTGGTTTTGAGGGGGGTTTTGCTGCAACACACAAAAGGACTTTGCGGTTACCTGGTTAACCGTTGGAGTACCAAACGACCTCCGAATGGAACGAAAACTTGACCGGTGGTCTCCCGGTGGTATACCAAGGCCACTTGACAACCCTCGGTCCATTCCGAGAACGTTTGACACTCGCACATGAAAAGAAACAAAAGGGGTGCGCCGGAGGAGGTGGGAGCGCCGGATTGCAAAACGGACAACGGGGAAAATGCTCGGATGCATGAGACGAACACGTATGCAAATGCAATGCACATGATGACATGATATGAAATGCATGACATGAACAAAATGCAAAACGGAAAACAAAATCCGACCACGAAGGGGAATATCATAACACATAGCCGGAAATGGCAAGAGTTGGAGTTACAAATATGGAAAGTTACATGCGGGGTGTTACAGGGAACCAAACAGATTAATCATGAGTTATTGGCATATTACCTGGCCTAGATTTATTGGAAAGAAACAATGGGGTTTCCTTGCTATTTTCAGAGTTTGTCTTCTTATCTTTAGCATCCTGCACCAAATTAAGACACTAGCATTGCTATCATTGGCCAAGTCAGATAATAGGAAAGCAACATTGGCACAATGAACGTTTGGGAACTAGCCAACACCAAATTAACACAATATGGCACAACTATCATCAGCCAGGTAAGGTAATACAAAAGCAACATTGACACAATGAATGAATGGGCAACCAGAGCAGCACTACAATTCAGTAATGTGCATGATATGAGATAGTACACTCATGCAGCTCAGTATGCAAAACTACCAGGCAGTTTTCTTTACAAAAATCAACATTGGCGCCTTTAACATTTTGCTACAACTAATTTTAGATCAGAAAAGGTTGGATTCACGCCTATTAACAAAATACATGCTGATGTAAAAATATAGTGATATACAACAGGTACTTACATCAGCATTGGAGCACAGAGAATTCCCGCAAGATGTTTTCCTCGAATACAATCCCAATGAAGGAAATCTTAACATTATTTTCTAAAAGAGAGATGGGTAAGAAACATGTGGAAAATATGATCAGAATGCTATAAAATTTCATGATGCGAGGATACGCACACGCTTCTTAGAATGGAGTTGACATTCTTTCGCTGGACTGGAGCGGACTAGTTCTTTGGCCACTGGAATCTGCTTATTATCAGTGGGAGTTGGGTTTCTCTGTGCTGGAGCAGTATCTATGAAACATGGAGTTGGTTTATTATCTCCTGGCATTTGGATCTTTTGCAACGACCTGGTTTGTAACCCTTCAGATTCTAACATAGCCGTCTTCCCCTTGCATGCCTTATATAGAAGAATGGTGCTTCAATTATAAAACATGCTACAACAGATATGGAATAGGTACTGAAGAATAGAAAGGCATGACATATTGACATGTATTCCCTCCATCCGGATATAAATGGATGGGTCTAGGCGTATTTCAGTTCTAGATACATCCAGTTTTATCCATTTATGCGACATGTAATCCGGACGGAGGGAGTATGATGTAAGAGCTAGGGATACGACATGACAATACAGTAAAAAACACTAAAAACCCACTACAGAACCAAAGTAATCAAACCCACTGATATGAGATAGTACATTCATGCAGCTCAGGATGCAAAACTACCAGGCAGTTTTCCTTACAAAAATCAACATTGTGGCGTTTAATCATACATTTTGCTACAACTAAATTTAGATCAGATAAAGGTTGGATTCACGCCGATTAACAAATACATGCTGATGTAAAAATATAGTGATATACAACAGGTACTTACATCTGCATTGGAGTACAGAGAATTCCTGCAAGAATCTTTCCTCACAGACGATACCAGTGCAGAAATTCTTCTATCTGTTAAGCTTGTTTTCTAAAAGAAAGATCGGTAAGAAACATGTAGAAAATATGGTCAGCATGCTATAAAATTTCACGATGCAAGGATACGCACACACTTCTTAGAATGGAGTTGACATATTTTTGCTGGACTGGAGCGGACTAGTTCTTTGGCCACTGGAATCTGCTTATTATCAGTAGGAGTTGGGTTTCTCTGTGCTGGAGCAGTATCTTTAAAAACTGGAGTTGGTTTATTATGTCCTGGCGTTTGGATCTTTTGCAAAGTCCTGGTTTGTAACCCTTCAGATTCTAACATAGTCGTCTTCCCCTTGCATGCCTTGTATAGAAGAATGGTGCTTCAGTTATAAAACATGCTACAGCAGAGAGATAGAATAGGTACTGAAGAATAGAAAGGCATGACATATTGACATGTATTCCCTCCATTCGGAAAAAAATGGATGGGTCTAGGCGTATTTCAGTTCTAGATACATCCTTTTTTATCCATTTCGGCAACATGTAATCCGGACGGAGGGAGTATGGTGTAAGAGCTAGGGATACGGCAGGACAACACAGTAAAAAAACACTAGTTGAATGTAAAACTATATGCTAGCGGAATACGTACAAAAAAAACTAAGGCATCATACATGTGTATGATTGGGAAACTAAGATGGCATTGCAACAGAGCACTAGAACAACACTTCAATGTAAAAAAATTGGTATGGTAGACAGATGAAGTACATACTGATGAATAACAATGCATAAGATATTCAGAAGCATGATGTCCAAATTAAGCAGATGGCATTGCGATAGAGTAGAATGATAGTACTTGAATTTGAAAACATGTTATCATGAATGGAATAGGTACTGAAAAATAGGAAGGCATGACATATTTACATGCATGATCAGCATGCTAAGCACATGGCATTGCAACAGAGTAGATACACTCCAGGACATTATATGCATGTTGTACCCATATCACGGGCCAAGTTAGAGCAAGGACCTTGTGGGGTGAAGAGGATTCAACATCTTTCTGCAAGTCTTCTGAAGAACTGCCTTTACATGTTCCATCATATTGGGTATCATTGACATCAAGTTTATTGGCCTTTACATTGCTCTGTGAGGTTCTTGTGGATATATCAGTGTGTGCAATTATATCTGACATGCATGGAAGACAACTAGTAGTTAGATTTATGTAATGAGTGCCTGTAGGAGATGACATAAATAGTAGGACTGGGGTTAACTAGCAGCAACAGGTCTCAAAAACTAAAGGGAGAACACAGATGAAAGCTACAGAATATGTATCGTTTGTACTCGAGATTAACTAGATGGCACACAAAAGTATTAAAGAACAACATAGGTAATACTAGAAGTGGTATAATACTATAATCACCAGCCTGTGGGATAGCATTGGCTGATGGATGATAACTATGGAACAACATTACCTAAAGAACAAGTATCTTAGCTGAACTATGGAACAACGTTAACTCCTGAACAAGACCCGTAAGAGATCAACATGAATATACAGTAAAATGTGATAATCTATTTTCCATGCTTAGATGAATAACAAAGCCATAAATGTTGCACACAAGTAAGATGAGGGTACAACCTATCTGGTCGCCATCCATAGGAGTGAGCATCATGTGCTGACTTGTCGATCGCTCTGCAGTTGTTGTGGTTGTCCATGTCGGGCACGCGCATTCGATGTAGGGAACTGTTGAGTGGGGACTATAGCTCCATTCTGGTGTATGCTTCCCTTGTTGGAGCAGCTGCGGTGAGTCGGAAGACGGTGTGGCTGAAGATGCAGATAACGCATAATGTTAAGAACGACACATCTCTTTGATCTGAAGAAATACACTAAGAGATCAACAGCAAGGTACGAGCGTGGTCACACGTCTGTTGACTGAGACTAAATTGGGGTCACACGATTTTATTTTATTTTGGTACTGTCCGATCTACGCCGAATGGCTTGATGGCCGTCTTGTGCCTCCCGACTGACACTGTTAGGAATCTTCCCCGAAGAGCCAGCGACCAACGGCAGAGCAGCTTGCCTCCGCCGTCCGTGGCGCCGGCCAAAACCCCGCTCCCCGCCCCACCGCACTGCCGTGGTTGCGCCGCCCCCCGGCCAATCCACAAAGACTACCCGTTATCCAGATCTGGTGGCGGCAGTACCTTTAACCCACGCAACTCTAAGATAGCCATCTAAGTGCTGCTACCGCGGCGAACTTGCGGCCCCGCACCCTTACGTTAGACAACAGCCAACCGGCAGCCTAGGAGCTCCGCCGCCTTGAGGGGTGCTGCTTCCCATTGGGAATCGATTGGCCTAGAACAAAAATTCAGACAACTGACGCCTAAATAAAGTGATTTGAGATGAGGGTGCGACCTATCTGGCGGCATGGTGAGTAGGCAGGTCCAGCTGCCGAGTCGGTGAGGCTGGCGCGGTTGCGGTGGCCACCGGCGGCAGGGAAACAGCGATGTCGCGACGGACGACGGCTACGGGAAGCAGCGCCGGGACTCTGGATGGATCCGAAGTTGGAGCTGCTCCGGCGCCGTGAACAACGACGGGGGTGAATCGGCTCCGGTATGGTTCACACGGTCGTCGTCGAGGCAGCTCCAGCAGCACGGAGTAAGAGGCACACGACCCAGTGCATGACAACAAATGGACAGCGTCTCCGGCATTAGGGAGGAGGGCGGCTGTGAAATTGGTGCGGTGGGGGGCACCATGGAGGAGGGGCTGAGGTTTCGCGGCTTGGGAGAAGGGAGCTTCCGGGGAGAAGGTGATTTGGCACCCACGAGGTATGAACGGGAGGGGGGATTGGGAGGGGAGTGGAACCATGTTTTACGGACGCATTTGTCTGAAATGTGAGGGGGAGTTACAGTTCTACCCCTGACTTTAGGCTTCTCGGCTTGGGTCTGTGTACTGAGGGTCGGGGATAGTAGAGTAACTTTGCTTCTCCCCAAATAGTGGGCGCGAGCGATTTCGGGCGAGGAGAGCATGTTTTGAAAAAGTGGGCGCGAGCTATTTCGGTCGAGGAGAGCGTGTTTTGCTGACCATGGTTTATGAATTATTTGGCACATGTCATTTTAGCCGAGTAGAAGGCGTGCTTGGACGAAGTTACGAACCTACCCTCGATGCACAACGGGCCAATTAATGCGTCTCCCACATAGGATGGTAATTTCGCATCTCCCATTTATTTGCTCGGGCGAATTCCACCGAGCAGAGGATGTTTAACGATTCGTTCAAAATTTGGGAGAACGAGCATCCACGTCTACCTTACCAAGTCGATTCGAATCAAATTTAGAAATATTAGCTTGCCACTTCTTTTTTAGATGGAGAGATGATGCTCGGTGGTAATGTGTTTTTACATGCTCGTTTCTAGTGATTTACTATATGACAAATAGTTGACCCACTCAAAAACGGGAATCAAACCCAAAATGAAATATCTCGATTCACCGAAATAGCTCGTTCACCAGGTCAAAATAGTGAACTAAATCCAAAATTGAAAACCTCAATCGAATAGCATGTTGTACAATATTATAGTACTCCATGAACATGTTGAAAATCAAATTAATGAACTTTTTGATATACGCATATATCCGTTCATGTGTGGATTGCAGACAACATGTTCTCCAATTTAAATATTTGAATGCAAGTTTATATCGAAACATGGTTTATATCAGTCTTTGATGCATAAAACGCGACCTCCCCCTCTCCCGGACTCCTGCTCTCTCTTTCTCTCTCGCCGACAATCTTCAATTCTGTCGCACGCATCCAACACACAAACCTTGTTGGTCCTCTCTCTTTCTCTCCATCTCTCTCTCTCTCTTTATGTGTGTGCGTGGGGGGGGGGTCTTTCTAGTTCGCATGCATATATACTCCATCTATAGGTCTCTCTCGTAGACTATGTATGATTCTCTAGTCCAAGCTAGATATCTTGGGTGCACTCATCGTACGCACACAAATTCCTTGGCTTTTTGCCCGTAACTCTCTCACGCACCACTCTGTCGTCTCGGAGCTCTTCCCCCCCTCTCTCTCTCTCTCAAACTCTCCATCTACATGGGTCACACATACACATGCATATATCACTCGCACTTGATAGGCCCATCTAAAACTCTATCCCTCTCCCTCGTTCTCTCTCCATCTCACATGCACATACACACACAATCTCATGCGTAGCTAGGCAAGTATGATGGTCTCTCACTCAATTGTAGGCACACGCAGTCCCCCCTATATGTATATGACTAGCTAATCTTAGTCTCCATCACAAACATGTGCATGGTCTATCTCACTTTCTCCCGGGGCATCTTTCTATCGCACGCACCTCCCTCGATCTCCCACCCATATAGTCCCCTCACGATCTCGAGGGGGTCTCTCTATCACAAACACACCCTCTCGCCCTCCCCATGTGTCCATGTTCTCCATGTGTCCCTCTCGACCTTTGTTCCTTGTTGGCCAGACCTCTATTGGACATGTGCTATAGGGGTGTCTCTCTCTGTTGCAAACAATCACACACTAGCTATCTTCGTGTATCTCCTCGCCTCACTTTTCTATCTCGGAGATGCATGCGTGATATGTTCACCTAAGAAACGAAAAAACACACACTCTCTCTAATTTATCATTTGTTGTCACTTTCTCTTTCACACACATACTCTTTTTGCACACTTACTCATTCTCCTTCACACGCACTTGATCCCTCTCGACTTAGGCACTCTCCTCGGTCCATAGCATATTGATTTATTGAAAAGTCAAACATCACAAAGTTTGACCATGTACGTGGAGAAAAACAATTACATCTAGAACGGAAAACAAATACCATTAGATTCACCATGAGATGTAGTTTCGTATGATGTACTTTGGTATTGAAGATATAAATAACATTTGTGTAAACCTGATCAAAGTTTCCAACGTTTGACTTCTAAAAAAATTACATGCACTGCATTATCGAGCGGATGGAATATCTCTTTCCCCCTCTCAGCTATCTGACGCACCACTCAGCCTTATCGGGGCTCCTCAATCTCTCTCAAACTTTATATCTCCCTGGTTCACACAAACACATATGTCGCTCGCGCTATACATATAGACCCATCCAACAATCTCCGCCCTTGTTCTCTCTCTATGTGACACGCACCCCCCTAATAAGTATCGTAATCCCTCACTCCATCATAGGCGCAAGCACTCCCCCTAAGTATGATTATCTCTCACTAGCCATCAGGAACACACGTATTGTCTCCTTCCATCCATACGTCTATCTCGATATCTCTCGTGGTATCTTCTATCGCGCACACACCTTGTCACTCGATCTCCCACCCATGTAGTCCCATCACGATCTCCAGGGGATCTCTCTATGACAAACATACACTCTCTCCTCCCCATGTCTGCATTTTCTCCGTACGTCTCTCTCGACCTCTCTCCCTTGTTTGTCAGACCCCTCTTGGCCACGTGCTAGGGGTCTTGCTCTCTCGGTTGCAAACAACCACACACTATCTCCTCACCTTGCTTCCGTTGTCGAAGATGCATGTGTGATATGTTTGCATAAGACACACATGTTTTTTCTCGACTTTTATCGAGTGTTGTCCATGTCTCTTTCACACACGCACACACACTTTTTTCACTCACTCTTTCTTTTTCACTCACTCTCTCTCTCTAGTTAGGGACTCTCCCACGTCCATAAGCATATGGATGTTTTGAAAAGTCAAACCTTAGAAAAGTTTGACCAGGTATATGTGGAGAAAAACATTTACATCTGGAAAGATCATTAGATTCATCACAACATGTACTTACTTCATACTGTCATTTATCTTTGGTATTGTACATATAAGTAATTTCTTTATAAAATTGGTCAAAGTTTCAAAAGTTTGACTTTAAAAAAAATGTTGGAACTACATTATCGAACGAAGGGAGTAGCTCTTTCTCTCTCTGCTATCTCTCACAGGCCTCCCCTCTCACACGAACACTCTATACCGACGGACTATATGCTCACTGTGTCAGCGTATAGCTCCGTATATTGTTTAGTTGACCGGTCAACCAGTCCACATGCTGCTTTGTCAGCTCGTGTTCTGTATCTTCGTGTGCTAGCCCATGTGGTAGTGGGTGAAAATAAGTAAACTAGAGGCCCATCTGACACGCGGTGAAGTAAACAAAGTTGAAACCACTCGGGGTAGCACCCCGCACGCTAGTAAATTGAGGGCGCATTGAGGACACACTTCTTCCACGTGGAGGACGCACTCGCACACAATTCACCACTGCGCGGCGGCATGCACAGAAGGACGCACTCGCGCACACCCTGCACACAACATACACCAGCACACATGTACAATGGCGTTGCCGCCGGTTGAGATGGACGGCGAGGCAGCCAACAAGCGGAGGCGGCTCGAGCCAAAACCGCATCCGGCGAGCCTCGACTTCATCAGCAGCTGTCGGTGCACAAAAAGAGGGGTGCATTTTTGTACCCCTATACCTGTGCACGGGCAGTCGAAGCCCCGCCTACGGTCACGCTAAGCAGAACAGGGGAGGTGAGCCAAGGTAAGGCCGAAGCCCAAGATAATCAGAGAAACGCCAAGACCAAGACCACAAAGAGCAGAGGGACGAAGCAGGTTCCCCCGACAAGACCCTTGCCGGGGGCAGCCCCGGCAAGATCCTTGCCGGGGCAGCTCTCCCCACACCAACGGAGCGAGCCACCCTTCAGCCCACGGTCCCCAATGCCATCCTCCACATGGGGCCAGGGCTCGGGAAGGCACCTCCGTGGTGGCATGCAGATCTTTGTGAACACATATTCAAGATCAGATGAGTATTAGAAGACGATGATCCTCGGCAGGATCCTTGCCGAGGAAGGCCACCAGACCCCCGGCAAGGCCCTTGCCGGGGACGACAGCGCGCCACAGCAAGACCCTTGCCGGGCCACCCAGCAAGGCCCTAACCAAGGATGCCAGCAGGGCCACCGCCAGGCCCACGTCAACCAAGCTTCCACCGCCGTTCACATGCAGCTGCCAGCCCAACCAGCTGGGCAGGCACCTGCGTGGCAACATGCAGCTCCCAGGCCAACTCATCAAGCGCTTGCGTGGCGGCATGCAGATCTTCGTGAAGGATCCACCACCGCGCCACCTCAGCTGCCTGGCTGCCTACATGGCACCGGACGCATCACTGGCCGAGGCGCGTGTCGAAGCGAGGAGGAGCGGCGACGGACGGGACGGGCCTCGCCCCCGTCCCCGATAAAGCAAGAGGACACCTAAGCTACGCAGTAAATGCGTCTTGTCCTGTAGTATGAGCGATAAGCTCAGGGGACTGTACGCCTTTCCACCTCCTGTGTGCCACTGTGGCTGCCCCTTCCGACTATAAAAGGAGGCCCATGCCATACTGGAGAAGGATTCGGCTCTTGCGAACCACGCACTGACCACAGCTAGCTCGAGAGTTCAAGAACTCTCTGAAATACACCCACCAAAGCAGGACTAGGGTTTTACGCATCCTCGTGGCCCAAACCTGGGTAAACGATTGTTGTGCTGGTTACTGATCCTGCTCTTCTTGCAACCCTGCGCCCCAGCAACCGTAGTAGGGATTCTTGTGATCCAATAGGTGTCGTTCCACACCGACATCTTTGGCGCGCCAGGTAGGGGGCGCAATTGTGAGAATCTGGTCTAGTAGTTAGCTTAGCAGTTCTTCGTCGCCATGGCTCCTAAGAAGAAGACAGCCACAGCGATCGGCTCGTTGGGAGCCGAACGGCCCGTGCCGGTGCGGACGAGCAGTGGACCGGTCGCGGATAGGACCCAGGCCGTGGTCCGCGAGCACTAGCATCGCCCAGGCAGTCAGAGCCTGGAGAGCAGCGTCGTTCGCGTGCCAGACGACCGGCCGCACGCCGCCAGATACAAAGACGGAGCCGGGCCCCCCGCAGGCGGTGCGGGGCCCTCCAGGGGTGTCGTTGTGCCACCTCCGAACGGCATAGCGGCCTCCAAGACGCTCACACAGGTGACCATCGCGCGCTCTTCCCATGGTGTGCATGCCGAGCAGCGTCACGACGTTGGTGACCCTGGGCACCGCCATGGGAAGAGCCCTGTGTGTCACCCGCAAGATGAAGGGGGTCAGCACGCTCGCCGAAGCGCTGGCGGAAATGGCACGCAGCCGCTGGGTCGCAACGGAGCTCCTTCTAATGTAGTTAGAAGTCGAAGTGCGCCACAATCCACGCAGCTGGCGCCGCCACCCATGCCAGCGGAAGCTTTGGCGCGCGCACAGCTGCTCCTCGACTTCCTTCCTGCTGCGGAGAAGCTCGACGAGTGGAGGGCCACCATCCGGAGCCTCGTCGCCGTCGCAAACAAAGATGATCCGCGACCGGCGGGGCCCTCGGGTCGGCGCTCCATCGAGCCACCACATGCTGGCGCTGGGAGGACCGAGGGAGCTGCAGCCACGGTGCACTCTCCTCCTCCTCGCCAGCCGCCGCGGGCGTCGGCCCGTCGCAACGACGCTTGTGATAACGTCTCCATAGCGTCGTCCGACCCGCGGACCCTCCGCGACCAGCGCCAGGTCCTCTGGGAGCGAGCTCACGAAGATGCTCGAACCACCGTCGAGCGCCGGTGCGAAACGCGCCGCCAGTTGGACAAGCGGGCGGGACCCGCTATGGACCACCCGGCACCGGGGGGCTCCGGCGGCCTACCTTATAAGGTGGGCTGCCCGGCCTTTACCTGTGAGCTGCGGCAGTTCCAATGGCCTTCCCACCGCACGTTCAAGCCCGTCGTCGGCGAGAAGTACACTGGCAAGATCCATCCGTCCGAGTTCCTCAGCATCTACACCATCGCGATGCAGGCTGCTGGAGCTCGCGACGACAAGGTGCTCGCCAACTATTTCCCGCTGGTGCTCAAGCCCAATGTGATGTCTTGGTTGATGCACTTGCCGGTGGATTCCATTTCTTCTTGGTCGGATCTGTGCGATGAGTTCGTTGGCGCCTTCACAGGAGGCCACCAAGATCATGGCCAGGCCAGTGATCTGCATATCATACCCCAGAAGGAAGGGGAGACCCTGCGCAAGTACATCCAGAGATTCAGCTGGGTGCAATACAACATCCCCGACGTTCATCCCTCCACCGTGATTAGCGCGTTCCACCAGAACGTGCGCAATCGCAAGATGCACGAGGAGCTGGCGATGACCAAGGTTAAGGATGTGGCCGAGCTCTACGTTCGGGCCGATAGGTGCGCCCGGGCTGAAGAGGGAAGGAAGTACCCCGGTGAGGACGCCGGCGCGGAAACCGACTCTACCGATGAAGACCCGCCACCCCGACGAAGAAGGGCCGGCGCCGCAACAGGAAGCGCAAAGGCAAGGCCGTGCTTGCCGTTGAGGGATCTAACGATACCGGTGGCAGCAAGAAGGTCAGGGCAGACGCCCCCGGCAAGGAGATTGCTGGGTGCACCGCCTGCCGGGCCTTGGCAGCTACCGACAAGCCAGGAAGCTCTGGCAAGCAATACTGCAAGATCCACCGCACCAAGGTCCACGACCTCCTGAACTGCTGACAAGTCGAGCTGCTCGCTGGGAAGCAAAAGGCTGAGTACGAGAGGCGGGACAAGGAGAAGGACCAGGACGGTGCTGAAGGATCCGGCAAGAAGCGTGGCGGCCAGGGAGGCCGCCCCGACAAGGACAACCAGCAAGAGAGGCCCGCCCGGGGCCGTGACAAGAAAGAAGAAGACGATGATCACGACGAGGACAACGAGTCTGGTGGGCAAGGGTTCCAGAAGGCTACAGAGGCCATGTGCGTCGATGGCGGCGCCTCGCTGCATACCTCTCACCGCCAGCTCAAGCAGTGGGCGCGTGAGATTACAGCAGCAGAGCCGTCGTTCAACGCTCAGAAGCCGCTGAAGTGGTCCAGCACGCCCCTCATCTTTGACGCCGAGGACCAGCCTGACCGCACTACTGCGGTCGGGTGTTTGCCATTGTTGGTCTCACCAACGATATGCAACCTCAGGGTGAACAAGATGTTGGTTGACGGTGGGGCCAGCCTGAACCTGATCTCGCCTGTCGTGATCAAAAGGTTGCAAATCCCTGATGGAGACCTCGAGGAAACGGGCACATTCCAAGGGGTCAATCCGGGGAGGAGCCAGCCGAAGGGAAAGGTTACACTGCCCGTGACATTTGGAGGAGAGTTGAACTACAGGACGGAGAGGATCGTCTTCGACGTGGCCGAGATCCCCTTGCCCTACAACGGGATCCTCGGCCGCCCGGCACTAGCCAAGTTCATGGCGGCGTCACACTACGCCTACGCCCGGGCCGTTGACCATCATCTCCGTCCCCTCCGACAAGAAGGACGCGCTGATCTGCGCCGACCAACTCTACCGGGAAGCAGTTGCAGCAGCTGCCGTCAAGGCACCTGCTCCTGCCGCTGAAGGCTCGGGAGGGAAGAAGAAGCCTGGCAAGACCTCTCGCACCCACTCCGGCAAGCGCACCTCCTCGGAGTGTTGTGCTACCGTCGAGGACGTGCCAGAGAGCTCTACCGACAAGAGCAAGAGATCCAGAGCCGAGCCGCCGCAGACCAAGAAGGTGCCCGTCAGGGAGGATGGCACGGGAGGGTCTTCACCATAGGCTCCACCCTCGACAGCAAATAGGAAGGCGCGCTCGTCACCTTCCTGCGGGTGAATGTCTACGTGTTTGCGTGGCAAGCATCCGACATCCCCGGCGTTCCCAGGGAGGTGATTGAGCACCACCTAGCTATCTACCCCCACGCGCGGCCCGTCAAACAGAAGATAAGAAAGCAGGCTCTAGAGAGGCAGGAGTTCATCACAGAGGAGATCAGGAAATTGGAAGCGGCAGGTTTGGCTAGAGGAGTGCTCCACCCGACGTGGTTGGCCAATCCGGTAGTGGTGCGCAAGGCGAATGGGAAGTGGAGGCTGTGTATTGATTACACAGATATTAATAAGGCTTGTCGTAAGGACCCCTTCCCGTCGCCGCGCATCGACCAGATTGTTGACTCCACAGCCGGGTGTGATCTGTTATCATTCCTCGACGCCTACTCAGGCTACCACCAGATCTTCATGACAAGAGAGGATGAAGAGAAGACATCATTCATCACCCCATGTGGTACGTATTGCTTTTTACGGATGCCTTTCGGGTTGAAGAGTGCCGGCTCAACGTTCGCAAGAGCAGTCCAAATTGGTTTTGAACCTCAGCTCCATAGAAATATGGAGGCATACATGGATGACACAGTGGTCAAAACCAAGGACGGGCCAACTCTCGTGCAAGATCTGGAAGAGACCTGCGCAAGATCAACCTCAAGCTGAACCCTGAGAAGTGTGTCTTCGGTGTTCCATCCGGCAAGCTTCTCGGGTTCTTTGTGTCGCAGCGCGGGATCGAGGCAAACCCAGACAAGATCAAGGCTATTGAGCAGATTGAGGCGCCCAAGCGGATCAAGGATGTGCATCGGCTCACCGGCTGCGTTGCCGCCATGAGCCGGTTCATCTCCAAGTCTGCCGAGCGCGCCCTTCCCTCCTTCAAGATCTTGAAAAAGGCAGGCCCAATGGAGTGGACCCCAGTAGCCGAGGCAGCATTGCAAGATCTGAAGAAATACCTTTCCTAAAACACAAGAGCCATTGCTGCTATATCTGGCGGCAATGAATCAAGTGGTCAGCGCTGCACTGGTGGCACAGAGGGAGGTCGAAGAGGAGGCAGTGACGGCGGCAGAACCAGCGGATGGCAAGCCAAAGATTCCCCCGGCAGGGCCTGGTGCTGGCAAGGCGTGCCCCCCGGCAGAGTCTGATGCCACCAAGGTAGTGCCCACGCAGTCAAGTGAGGTGGTGCAGAAGAAAAGATGATGCAGCACCCGGTTTACTTTGTCAGCTCCCTCTTGCAGGGGGCTAGGTCGAGGTATTCCGGTGTGCAAAAATTGCTCTTCGGCCTCCTTATGGCCTCGAGGAAGCTGCGTCATTACTTCCAAGCCCACGAGATCACTATCGTCACCCGCCTCCCGCTGCAACGGATACTGCATAACACAGATGCGACCGGAAGGATTATGGAATGGGCCTTGGAGCTATCAAGTTTCGGTTTGAAGTTTGAAAGTACCTCGACAATCTAGAGCAGAGTCTTGGCGGAGTTCATTGTAGAATGGACCTCAACGCCTGACGAAGAAATCCAGGAGACCACTCTCTCCGGCAAGGAAACAGACCGCGACTGGATCTTGTACTTTGATGGGGCTTTCTCGCTGCAAGGCGCTGGTGCCGGTGTGCTGCTCGTCGCGCCCACCTGAGAGCACCTCAAGTACGTGATGCAGATGCACTTCCCCAGGGAGATGTCCACCAACAACACTGCTGAGTACGAGGGATTGCTTGCCGGTATCAGGATCGCGGCAGACCTCGGGGTTAAGAACCTCATCGTCAGGGGTGACTCGCAGCTTGTTGTTAGGCAGGTCAACAAGGATTACCAGAGCCCATTGATGGAGGCCTACGTTGATGAGGTGAGGAAGCCGGAGGAGCGCTTTGACGGTATTCAAGCGGAGCACGTCCCCCGAGTGGAGGACGACATCGCCGATTACCTGTCAAAGCGTGCTGCATTCAAGCTACCTGTGGAACCAGGTAGCTTTTTGCTCCGGTTAACTCAACAATCCGTCGAGCCATTAACAGGGCAGAACAAGCGGAGGAAGTCAGGTCCCGGCAAGTACTTTCCTACCGAGCCCCCTGGGGCTGCCGGCAAGGGTGCTGCCGTGGACGCTGAGCCTGCCCAAGAGCAACTGGCCCCGGCAGGGCGTCAAGCCCTGGCCGTAGAGACAGCCGCTCCCATGGCGGAAGAAATGCCTTTGGTCCTTGCCGTCGAGCCCCAGGCTCCGGCATGGGCGCAGCATACCGTCCATTTTCTCCAAACAAGGGAGCTTCCTGAGGAGCAGGAAGAAGCAGAAAAAGTAGCCCGTCGATCCGCCCTGTACCAGTTCGTCCATGATGTCCTGTACAGGAGAAGGCCAAACGGTGTGAAATTGAAGTGCATCCCCCGGGAGGAAGAACTGGAGCTGTTGGTGGAGATTCACGGAGGCATATGTGGCTCCCACATAGGGTCGAGGGCCCTTGCCGGGAAGGCGTTCCGGCAAGGTTTCTTCTGGCCCACCGCCATCCAGGATGCGACGGCACTAGTAACCAAGTGTGAAGCGTGTCAGTTCCATTCAAAGAAGCTTCATCAACCAGCTCAAGCCCTTCAAACAATCCCTCTCTCATGGCCATTCTCGGTCTGGGGGCTCAATATACTGGGCCCTTTCCCCCGCACTGTCGGGGGCTTTGAGTACTTGTACGTTGCGATCGACAAGTTCACAAAGTGGCCGGAGGTGGAAGCAGTGA
Source organism: Triticum aestivum (assembly GCF_018294505.1). Classification (NCBI taxonomy): domain Eukaryota; kingdom Viridiplantae; phylum Streptophyta; class Magnoliopsida; order Poales; family Poaceae; genus Triticum; species Triticum aestivum. Next base: position 320,014,764 of record NC_057808.1, on the reverse strand, counting down.
GAAAGGTGACTGCTCAGTCAACTGTCAAGTTTTTCAAGGGACTGGTCTGCCGTTTTGGTGTGCCAAACAGAGTCATCACCGACAACGGCACGCAGTTCACGAGCCACACCTTCATGCAATACATTCAAGACCTCGGCAACAAGGTCTGTTTTGCTTCCGTGGCACACCCACGGAGCAACGGCCAAGCGGAGAGGGAAAATGCTGAAGTGTTGCGAGGCCTAAGGACAAAGACTTTTGACAAGCTGCGCAAGAGCGCAAGGCACTGGATTGATGAATTGCCGTCGGTTCTTTGGTCGATCAGGACAACACCAAATCGAGCCACCAGCCAGACACCTTTTGCCCCGGTCTACGGGGCAGAAGCAGTTCTCCCCACGGAAATCATATACGGGTCACCTCGAGTGCTCGCTTATGATGAGCTTGAGCAAGAGCAGTTGCACCAAGATGACGCGACGCTCCTTGAGGAAGATCGTCTTCGGGCGGCTGTGAGAGCAGCGCGCTACCAGCAAGCCTTGCGCCGCTACCATAGCCGCAAGGTTCATGCGCGAAGCTTTGAGGAAGGCGACCTTGTTCTTCGGCGCGTTCAGTCGGCCAAGAGTACGAACAAGTTGACGCCGAAGTGGGAAGGCCCTTATCGGGTAATACGAGTCACCAGGCCCGGCGCAGTCCGCCTGGAGACCGAAGATGCCGTCCCAGTGAGCAACTCCTAGAACATCGAGCATCTTCGCAAGTTTTACCCATATGGCGCGGCTTGCCGGGCCTCCCGGCAAGCCACCTTTTGTACAAGCTTTGCCGGCAAGGCATGTGACCCTTTGTACAAAGCCAGGCGCAGACCCTGAGCATAAATAAATGAAGCGCCGGCGCCCTAGGTTATAGCATGCATGCTAGGTCGAGTCTCTTCCTTGGTTAGGGTTGATAGTGCTTAGCGGCGACTAACCCCTAGCCTAGAGGTCGAGTGTGCATCTATCTGTTCCTTTTCTGTCCTCCTTTGGTTCGCAGGGCACATGAGCACTTCTGCTGAGCTACTTGGAAAGAAGGAAACGGACCGGTGCCCCGACCCCGGCAAACCAGAGTTGCCGGGGGCTACAAGCACAAGGATCCAACCGCGGCAAGATGAGATTGCCGGGGGCTGCAGATCCAGATAAGTCTTTTATCCTCTGTCATGCATTTCAGAACCGAACTAGGGTATGTGAAACCTCGTTTTTATCTCTAGGCTGCCGTGCTCCCCTTTTTCCTATACCTAAGGATTATTTCCTGGGTTTGGATTTGGTTGTAGCCGCGGCAGCAAGGAGGTAGAACGAGGAGCCTAAAGCCCACCTCATCCCTGCCACCGCCAAGAGCGCGAGAACGGTTGAGTGGAGGGGGGGGGCGGCAAGGCCTGTTGGCGGGCGAAACACGTTTATCTTAAACAATAACAAGGATTCACTCCTTGTCGCGGGATTTACCCACGAACGAAAAACCCGGCAAGCATCCCTTTTTCATTAAAAACATCCCATACAGGTACAGTTCGTGCGAGATGAAAAACATGAGCAAAGGGGATTACAAGTTCTAAATTTAACGAAGGCCCGCGGGCTTACAAACTAAAAAAGAGATAAGATGCCCGTAATCCCTTTCTTGTCCCTCTCCTCAGGAGGCATGTCGGAGTAAGTGGCCACGGGTAGCCAAACCGGCTACCCCTGGCTCTTCAGAAAATTTATCAGGCCTTTGGGCCTTCAAGCACTCCAAGCATTTGGGCCGCCTTCCCGGGCCGGCTACCACTAAAGCCGACTCCCGGAAGGCGACCCAGCCTCACCGACTCCAAGAAGCCGGAGAATGTCCACCCTCGCGAAGGTGACAACCTCTTCGACGCACTGGTGGCCCTGCGACTGCCCGCCCTCGCACCGGAGAATGTCCACCTCGAGGTCGCGCTCGCCGCGCAGCGCCTGGTGCAGCAAGACACCATCGACATAATCACCCACGTCTACGCGCAAATCGTCCACAAGGACTACTACATGCAAGAGGAGGACGATAGGACGCTGGCCTTCTTGAACCGCAGGGCAACCTTGGACGGCATTGTTCAGAAGCACGTTGAGCTTGCCGCCAACGCCGCTGCTCCTCACATGTCGGTTGGTGACCCGGTGTACTAGGGCGTGAGGATGTCGTAGATGGATCGGTATGTATCTTTATCTTTCCATCAAATCCATGTAGTAGTATATGGTACTACTAGTAATTATCTTACCTTTCGCATCAACTTCATAATTTTCCTACGTACTCCATGCATGAACCGCGCCAGAACCAAATTTCTCATTACTCTAGGGAAAATCGTTATTTCTATCTATCGGTCGCCCCATGGAGCAGAACCAAAATTTACAAGTTACAAGTTCAAAAGGAAAAGCCTGGCGTGTTCGCGTCGCACCCCCACACGGTTTGTCCGGCACGCCGCTCAAGGGGGAATGCGTGCTGTGTTGGATTTTCACTTACAAGTGGGACCGCAGTAGAGCAAACCGACTATCGGCAAACCCCCACCCCGCCCACCGCGCGATGGCTGAGAAAACAGGAGGGAGAAGAGATGGTTGTAGCTAGCACGGATTCCAAGAAAATTGGTGTCGGATGGGACTCGTGTGGGTGGCGTGTGCCTACTGCTGGACATGAATGCTAGTTATGGCCCATGCCACCCCACTATATCGAGGTGCTGGTTACGTAGAACAAATTTCCTGGAGTCCATGCTCAGCCCTCCTCTATCTCTCTTCTCAGCCAGCCAGCAGTCGCGCGGAGCCCATTGTCTGTTTGCTCATATGCGGTCCCACATGTCAGTGAAAACGCAAGAGGACCCACTGAACCTGCACATCTTTCACCCCGACGTGCTGGTGATGAAAAACAAATCCAATAAAGATCTTCGATGGCCGCTTTTGGAGTTACTCAAGAGTAGTAAGATTCTATTTACAGTTTAACCTAAGATGCACATCACGTGGCTTCACCTACCACTCTATTTTCTTGCATGACACGACCTGGATGCTGGATGTCCCACGTGTCGGCAAAAGGAGGAAGAACTCGACCAAATCTTCGGTTGTGCTCTCGGATTAGACTAGTTGTGCTAACTTAAAATTTTATTGTGTAGAATGGATGCAAGTTTTGGTATTGGGAACAAGAGTACAACGATATATTGATAGAGCGCAATTTAGTAGATGTTCTAGCACTTTTAGCTAGCATAGAGGCTAGAGATGAGACTAGTGCACTTGTTGATAGAATATAGGCTAGACACGTCTACTTCTTTACACTCGAAGAAGAAAGAAGCACGCAAGATCGAGCCTCCGCAGATCAACAATGAATGCATCGAGAAGGCACTAATCCAACTTACAGGAGCAGTTATGGAAGTTGGATATCTTCTAAAATGTATTCTTGTGGTTCTTGTTTCCTTGTTCTTGCTTTTCTAGTCAAAATTTTGGTGATGTATTTCCATGTACCAAAAAATCAATGATGAAAAAAAGATATGTGTTTGCAAAGAAAAGTGTACGCGGCCGGGATGCGGTTGCGCGTTCGGCGCATGACCACCGCATCCGAGAAATGGCCCGGACACGACCCCATTGCCCTACCCAAACGGACAGAATCCGGGAAAAACAGAGGTCCGTTTGGGGTCGTGCGTTGGAGTTGGCCTTACAAGTGGGACCACAGTTGAGGAAACCGACTATCGGCAAACCCCCACCTCGCCCGCCGCGCGACGGCTGAGTTAGAGAAACGACGAGGTTGAAGAGATTGCTGTAGCACGCACTCCAAGAAATATGGTGTCAGATGGAAGTCGTGCTGGTGGCATGTGCCATACTCCTGGACGTGAATGCTTGTTCTGGCCCATGCCACCCTACTACTCCTACTACTTAGGTGGTGTTTGGTTCTCTAGTCCTAGGACATTTTCTAGTCCCTGGGACTTTTTGAAAAAGACTCTCAAGGAGGTGCTTCTAAGGACTTTTAGCAAAAAGTCCCAAAAAAGTCCCTGGAACCAAACACCCCCTTATAGTAGTAGTAGTATCGAGGATTCGAGGTGCTGGTTACGTACAACGAACACATTAACATATGGCCCACCTCACACTGTGGCCAAATTTCCTGGATTCTGTGCTAGGTTAAAAAGTGTTCTTTGTGAGGATGGGTGGCTGGTCTCAAGTTTAAAACTTGTTGTATTACGTACGTAGACGTAGAGACAGTGCAGCATGTGAAGCTAGTACAAATAGTGTACTATTGTTGATTGGCCTCATCCGATAACCTGTTGCAATGCACGTACAATTATGTATTCGAAAAATATTTTTTTGCCTCGTCGCAGCACCCACTCAGAGAAGCGACTCAATAGCCATTCATAAATTTAGTAAGTTTATCACATGCATATCATTTTATTACATACAACAGGTCAACAACCCACAACGACAACGAGGATACATTATAAATACTAAAGTTTTCATCACACAACAACTAACAAGCAATGAAATGAACTTCAACTCAACCAATCCTCGACGTTGGAAACGCTTGCTTTGAAGCACAAGCGATTCTCTCGGAAGAGCCAGCTACTGTCAATCTTGAGACCAACGCAGGACCGATCATCCAGGCTGAAGCGGCTTACTATATCACGACCAGGGTAGGGAACCACCGCAATGTCCGACGTATAGATACAGTTGCTTCTCATAAATGGTAGTAACGTTGTGTCAAAAACAGTTGGATCGCCTTTCACCATCATTGGATAGTTTTGTCCAAGGAAGAGCGAGTTTGCTCCAAGACTATCAATACTATACCAGGGAGAAGGTGTTGGCGCTAGCACACTAGTATCCATCCGGAATACCATGCAACGGGTGTGGGAATAGGTCCGGAGAGTGCGACCATGGGGGACAACACCTGCTCTGTCGTGGAATTGTCACGGCAGATGTCCTCAAGCTAGGAGTTAGTCGTGGAGCCATCGCCGCTAGGAAGCTTGAAGGGGTTAAACGGGACAAGGAACACGAGGGTATATACTGGTTCGGCCCCTTACGGTGAAGGTAAAAGCCTACGTCCAGTTGAGGTGGTATTGATTAGGGTTTCGATAACCAGGGAGCTTAACTGCTATGCCTGGCTCTCGACGAGATCTTTTTCTGCCCCTAAACCGCTGCCGGGTCGTCCCTTTATATAGAGAGGTCGACGCCCAGCAACTCTCAGAGTCACGGCCGGCTCTTAAGAGTGTCCGGCTCGGACTCTCAACTATTCTTGCCTTATACTACAAGTTATACCTTAATGATGGTTGTAACTACGGGCCTTAAGCCATATCCGGGTCTTAAGCCCATCTTTGGCCCACCGTCTTCAAGCTTGGCGCCGGGCTTCGGGCGATGACCATTATGAGTAACCCGGCCCCTTCTGGCGGGTGACTCTAAGGTTTATATCCTCGACATTAGGCCCCAGATTGATTTGAGCCGGCTCATGTCAATCTTCAATTCTTTCGACAGAAAAAACTCCGGCTTACAATTGCGTGAAGGCCATAACCCGGCGTGACGTCATCCTCTGGATTCCGGGTAATCCGCCGTGACGTCATCTTCCATTAAGTCCATTTTTTATTCCACCATATCCGCAACGGATCTTATCTTTACTGCCACCCGAAAAATCGAGGCGCCTCTTGGGCGAGATAATCGCGCCGTGACCTCCTCGTTTCTCGTGCCTACTTATGAGTCCGGCCTTATAAATAACCCGACCCTCGGGTCCTTTCCATTCCCCCCCTTCTGTCATCTCCTTCCTCTCGCTACTCCTGTGCTGTTCGAGCTCCGCCGCCGCCGTCGCCGCTACAGAGCTCCGCGTCCTCGTCGACCTTGGCCGCTGCATCACCCTGAACCGTCCAGAGAACCGCGGCGAACCCTCGCAGCACACCTGCATCTGTAAGTTCCTTACTCCTCGTAGAATAGATCTACGTCAAGCTCCTGCTGTTCTTCCGTGTTCTTCGCCGTCGCCCACGAGTCCTTGGTAGTTTTTATTTTTACTGCCTTTCCCGATCTCTATCTGCATAGGACGGCCGCGGTAGCTGTTTCACACCCATTCCAATGTTCATAGATCCCTTTCTACTGCATAGAGGTCCCGTTTGAACCTGCAAACTTTCTCCTTCGTCTGTTTTAGGTCTAGAAATTTTCCTTTTCAGCCGACCGTTTTGATCCAAATTATTTACTGCGATGTGTGAAACCTGTTTTTCACCACACTTCGTAAAAAACTGCACCTGCCGAATCACGGCGGTTTACGTTTCCGGCTTAAAAAGGCCACGCGCCGTAGAATTGTCCGGCTTATTTACAATAAGGCTGTAGACAATTGAATTACTCTCAATACCTCCAACGGCTTAGATAACCCGATGCACTTGGATATATGTCATTAGGCCCCTCCATAAGCCGCCACTTTGAAATATTGAACTGTAAATTTGCTCCGGCTTATAATTAAACCGGACATATTTCCCTTTTATCATAGGCTTCCGACTTTCACCATGCCTCCCAAAGCTCCCAAAGCACCCATCACTTGCAATTGGATGAGGTCCAACGTTACCGACGAGACCTCAGCGGACTTTGTGAAGTCGGGTTATCTGCCCAAGAAGGACGTCATGTCCTACCGTGCCCCCGACCCATCAGAGGAGAGACCACAACCAAGGGACGGGGAGGTGATCATTTTTGCGGATCATATGAGCCGGGGCTTCGCACCGCCCGGCTCAAAGTTCTTTAGAGACGTGCTGAACTTCTTTGACCTGCGGCCACAAGACATAGGACCCAATTATGTGTCCAACATATGCAACTTCCAAGTGTTCTGCGAAGTCTACCTTGGAGAAGAGCCCAGCCTGCTGCTCTTCAAAGAGCTCTTCTACCTGAACCGCCAGAACGAGTGCGCCAACGGGCCAAGCTTGGAACTCGGTGGAATCTCCATTCAACGATGGAGAGACTGCCTTTTCCCTTACGCCGAGCCGCCAAGCCACCCAAAGGACTAGAACCAGACGTGGTTCTATTGCCAAGACACGTCGCCGGTTGACGAGAGCCCGCTGCCCGGCTTTCGCCCCTCGCGTCTGGAACCAACTCACCCTCTGTCCGACAAGCTATCTCAAGCGGAGCGCCAACCTCTGATCCCCACCATCAACAAGATCAAGGCTCTCCTGGGCAATGGTCTCAATGGAATTGATCTGGTCCGGGTCTGGATCTCGTGGCAGGTGATCCCCTTGAGCCGCCGCCTCGGCTTAATGTGTGAATACACAGGCCGGAAAGATGACCCTCTGCGACACAGCCGCAACGATCTTCCTGAAGACGTTGCCGAGGACATGACCAAGGCTCTCTTGAACGAGAGCTTGGCAGACTGCGGGAGGACCGGCTTAAACCCCTTCTGCAAGACCAACCCGGCCCCAGCGGTAAGCCGCTGACCTGAACATCTTATTTTCTTCTGCAAATAGCTTTCCTCTGAACCTTAAGAAATTGTTATTATATTGTTCAGACTGATGACAAATTCTAGAAGGTCAAATATGACCATGAGGCGGCCAAGAAGGCCAGGAAGGCCAAGAAATCTGCCAAGAGAGCCGCTCCCCGCAAGAAGGGAAATAGGCCTACTGCTTTAGAGCTGCTGCAACTAAGCGACAGCTCCGAGTCAGAGGTAACCCCTAAACCTGTAAGCTCTTGTTGTACTTGTTATTTTATTTCTGTTCACCTTATCAAGACTGCTCATCAACAGGATGACACCGGAACCAGTAACCCGGTGGTTGAAGAGGTAATGACACTTTCCTCCGACTCGGAGCCCTTGCCAAGGCTGAAAGTCCGAAGGGTAACCCGGAAAGTAAGATTTTCACATCCTTTAGCTTATCAAGATCCTCAATTTCTTTTGAAGCGACAGATTCATGAGAGCCGGTGGCACACCCGGACCAACAAGGACGCTGACCTCTCCTCCGGCTTACCGACGCGTCGAGGAAACGCCGAACCGAGGTTATTTCCAACTTGTACCCTTTTCATCCTTTGGCGGGTGTTATACGTCAACCGCTCAATTCTTCTGATTCAAACTATCAGGAAACCTCACCCTCCTCTGGTGACTCGATGCAATCAAACCTGTCGGCCTTCAAGACCGTACCCGGGTAATGATGATCATCTCTTGTTGTGCTTATCTTTGCTCATACTTTTGTACTAACCTTTTTTGTCCTTTCAGTGCCCAGGCAAAGCTCACCAAGAGGGCGAAAAAGAACAAGCCGGTCGAAGAGCCGGACTTGCCTGAACCGGAGGTTGCAGCTCAAGAACCGCCAGCTGCCTCTGCTCCTGAAGCCACCGCTCCAGCCGACAAGCCAACCGCAGAAGCTTCTGCTAACCCGGAAACCTCCAGCTCGGCTCAGCCGGCCAATGAGCCGGACGTGGTAATCACCCGGACGGAGTTTGGTGAGCCAGGGAGACCTACTGCGCTGGCCAAGTGCTCCGCCAAGGAGGAGTTGCTAGAGCGCCGCCGGGCTAATCTGGACCTCACCGACTACGCCAATCTGAGCATCGGAGAGATCGTCTCCGGCTATGTCAGTCAAGTGCACAAGAGCCGGGATGTAGAGATCAGCATGGTGAACCAGATTCAGCAGAAGTCTGAGGTACCACTCTTCTTTCTTCTTGCTTACTGCATAGTTATCTTGTTATCCTTACCATACTCTAGCCCCCAAGTCTAATACTTATTATAGAATATGTTGTAGACTTAAGTTCCGGCTTACTCGCTTGAACCGGTAATTTGTAGAAACTTTCGACATGCATTAGCCCCCAAGTGCCAAGTGTCTTTGCTTGGAAAGTGCTTGGGACTTAAAAGTCGCATAATAATTATTCATACTATAACCCGGAAATTGTGCAGGCCGCTTACAAAAAGCTTGAGGCTGACATCTCCGATTTGAAGACCCGCCTGAGGACGCAAGAAACTGAGACCCGGAAGGCCAACGCCAAATTTGTGTCCAGTATTGCTGCTCAAGAGAAGCTGAAAAAGGACTTTGAAGCTGAGCGGAGAACTTGGGCCGAAGAGAAGGCTACTCTAGTGAGCCGGGCCGAACGGGCGGAGAAGGCTCTGACGGAGAAAACCGCCGAACTCTCCGGCTTAAAGCGCCACGTGTCACAGATGGTCGCCGCCATCTTCGGTAAGTATCCCACCGGCTTTCATCAAGTTTGTAATTTTTATGTCTCATAACCCATCATTGCCAGCGACTTATCTTACTCCGTTATACAGGTCCCAGAAGCGCCAACCTCAACCAAAGTGTGCTGACCAAGTTGAAGGCCGTGTACACTCTGGTGGAGCAACTCTACACCGGGTCACAGCGCGCCTTGGCCGTAGTGGCCCTATCAAATGAGGTGCCGACTCACCTGGCGGAAGTTCTTCGCCGGCTTGCCATTCTTCCCCAGCGTGTCCAAGAGCTGCGATGGGCCTCTGCAAGAGCCGGAGCCATAGCTGCTCTGAGCCGGGCCAAGGCATTCCTTCCAGAATTAGACCCGGCGGACATTGTCCTCGGCTATCCCAGCTTGAAGGAAGACGGCACACCCTTCGACCAAAGGGACTTTGCAGCCTGCGTGAAGATCGTGCGCCCGGTGGCCACCCTCATTGGAAATGACACGGATCTGACCAAGTACCAGCCGGGTTACGATGCAGAAAATCAGAGGATTCCCACTCCGCGGTATGAAGCCCTCAGCCTAGTCCCGCCGACTCGTAAGCACACCTTTGCCCCGGAAATTGACCCGGCCGGGTTAATTGACGAGGATGCTCAATTTGAAGCTCTGAGCGGCATTGACTGGAAATTGTCAACTTTCCAGGTCTTGGGAACAGCCGGAGGAGCGGAGAGGGATGAGCCGGAAGCTTCAACCCAGCAGGCATCTTAACTCTGTAGGCGGCTTATTTAAACAATGCTTCACCCTTTTGGACTCGATGAGTCTTGTAATAGAATAGGACCAACACTTTAATTTTGCCGTGCCATCGTGCACGTGTTGAATACTGAATTTCATTGAAATTGCTTCCTTATGCTTCTCCGGGTCATAGTTTGATCATTCATTTTCCTTAAGCTCAAATAGTTGCCTTTAACTATCCTGCATAGAAAAACAAATCACAAGTCTCTAGGCGGCTTACCGCACTAAGAATCATAGTCTCATACATGTAACCCAGAATAAAGAGCTAAGTAATGAAAGATTGATCCTCAATCATATCCTTGATATAACCGTAATAACACACTTACCGGCCTTCAAGTTTACTTCCGGTTTATATAACCTGGAATAGCAAGGTTGGTACCTCAATTCCGGTTCACCAGTCTGAGTAACGCCGATTGTGCTCGACTAGTACTGTGAATCAAAGTTAAGCCGGCAAAGTGATACCCGCCGTGTACACTATTGAAATAATCAAAAGAACCTTTTGTAACTCAGAAAAGCTTAGGGGCTTCCGGTTCGAATACGACCAGAGACCCGTCCCAAGGGGGTTATGCTAAGATTCGAATGCGATCATATAGCCCCCAGTGGGTGTGGCGATGCCAATCAAGAGGGTACCGACAGCTATGTTCTCTTTGGTTCGAATACGACCCATGTTTGAACAGGAAGCCCCAAAATGACTTCAGGAGTTGTTTAACGACGCTGATTCGAATACGATCCACGTCGGTTCCCAAAGGGGTTAAACTATGATTCAAATATGATCAAAGACAACTCACAATGAGCTCGACACTTTGCCAATCAAATGGGTATCGACAGCTATGTTCTCTTTGGTTCGAATACGACCTATGTTTGAACAGGAAGCCCCCAAGTGACTATATTGTGTATGGCTAGATTCGAATGTGATCATAAGCCGGATCCTCCTTCAAGTTATCATGTGATCTTGTAATGAAAACAACACATTCACCTTTGGAGGAGAAAAAAAGGACAGAGGTCCTGCTTTTATTGCTTATCATAATATATACATGGCTTAAAGAAATATGTACATTATGAGAGCCGGTGGCTCAAGTGTAATAAGGCCGAAGCTGAGCTATGTTCCACGGCCGACGGGTCTCTTCCTCCGACTTTGCGTGAATCCTTGTGCTCCCGAATGTCGATAAGGTAGTATGACCCGTTGTGCAAGTTCTTGCTGACCACAAAGGGCCCTTCCCAAGGCGGGGACAACTTGTGCGCATCTGTTTGATCTTGGATGAGCCGGAGCACCAGATCGCCTTCCTGGAAGACCTGGGATTTAACCCGGCGACTGTGATAACGGCGCAGGTCTTGTTGGTAAATCGCTGAACGAGCTGCTGCCACATCACGCTGTTCATCCAACAAGTCAAGAGCATCTTGGCGTGCCTGTTCATTATCCACCTCCACATAAGCCGCCACTCGAGGCGAGTCATGACGGATGTCACTGGGGAGGACTGCTTCCGCTCCATAAACCATGAAGAAAGGCGTGAAACCTGTAGACCTGTTAGGAGTGGTGTTGATGCTCCATAACACGGAGGGTAACTCTTCCACCCAACAACCCAGCGTCCGTTGCAAAGGGACCAAAAGCCGGGGCTTGATGCCCTTCAGGATCTCCTGATTAGCTCTCTTAGCTTGACCATTGGATTGAGGATGAGCCATGGATGAAACATCAAGTCGAATATGCTCTCGTCGACAAAACTCCTCCATGGCCCCTTTGGATAGATTGGTACCATTGTCAGTTATAATGCTGTGTGGAAAGCCAAAGCGAAAGATCACCTTTTTCATAAACTGAACTGCCGTGGCTGCATCACACTTGCTAACTGGCTCCGCTTCAACCCACTTGGTAAATTTATCAACCGCCACCAAGAGGTGGGTCTTCTTATCCTTGGACCTTTTAAAAGGCCCAACCATATCAAGCCCCCAGACCGCAAAGGGCCAAGTAATTGGGATCATCCTCAGCTCCTGAGCCGGCACATGAGCCCGTCGCGAGAACCTTTGGCAACCATCACATTTACTGACCAAGTCCTCCGCATCAGCATGAGCCGTCAGCCAATAAAAACCATGACGAAAAGCCTTGGCCACAAGGGACTTTGAGCCGGCATGATGACCACAATCCCCTTCGTGAATCTCACGCAAGATCTCTTGACCTTCCTCAGGGGAGACACAACGCTGGAACGCTCCCGTAACACTGCGGCGATGCAGCTCACCATTGATAACAACCATTGACTTAGACCGCCGGGTTATTTGTCTGGCCAAAGTTTCATCCTCAGGCAACTCTCCCCGGGTCATGTAAGCCAGATAGGGCACTGTCCAGTCCGGGATGATGTGGAGAGCCGCCACCAGTCGTGCCTCCGGGTCAGGGACAGCCAAGTCTTCCTCTGTAGGCAACTTAACAGAAGGGTTATGCAAGACGTCCAGGAAGGTATTAGGCGGCACCGGTTTTCGCTGAGAGCCCAGCCGGCTTAAAGCATCAGCCGCCTTGTTCTTCCTGCGATCGATGTGTTCTACTTGGTAACCCTGAAAGTGCCCAGCAATGGCATCAACTTCACGGCGATAAGCCGCTGAGAGGGTCCTTGGAGTCCCACTTTCCTGATACTTGCTGAGCCACCAAGTCTGAGTCGCCGAAGCACCTTACCCGGCTCAAGCTCATCTCCTTAGCCATCCGAAGACCGTGGAGCAAGGCCTCGTACTCAGCTGCATTGTTAGTGCAAGGAAACATCAATTGTAGCACATAATGGAACTTGTCACCCTTAGGGGAAGCCAATACGACTCCAGCCCCCGAGCCCTCCTATTGCCTGGACCCATCGAAGTGAATAGTCCAATATGTGTTATCCGGCTTTTGTTCAGGCACTTGTAGCTCTGTCCAATCATTGATGAAATCCACCAAGGCCTGAGATTTAACAGCAGTGCGTGGTATGTATTTCAGGCCATGAGGTCCGAGCTCTATAGCCCACTTAGCCACTCTCCCTGTGCCCTCTCTGTTTTGAATGATATCTCCAAGGGGGGCAGAACTGACCACAGTGATGGGGTGACCCTGGAAATAATGCTTAAGCTTCTAGATTGCCATGAACACACCATAAACAAGCTTCTGCCAATGTGGATACCGCTGTTTGGACTCGATGAGCACTTCACTGACGTAATAAACCGGCCGCTAAACCGGATGCTCCTTACCCTCTTCCTTGCGCTCCACCACCACAGCCACATTGACGGCTCGGGTGTTAGCAGCCACATATAGCAATAAAGGCTCCTTGTCAACCGGAGCAGCAAGGACTGGGGGCTCTGCCAGCTGCCTCTTCAAATCCTCAAAAGCAGTATTTGCTGCATCATTCCAGATAAAGTCATCAGTTTTCTTCATCAACTAGTACAATGGCATGGCCTTCTCACCCAAACGGCTTATAAAATGGCTTAAAGCAGCAATACGACCCGCCAAGCGCTGGACGTCGTTTATGCACGCCGGCTTAGCCAGAGAGGTGATCGCCTTGATCTTCTCCGGGTTAGCTTCAATACCTCTGTTAGAAACCAAGAAACCCAAGAGCTTGCCTGCAGGAACACCAAAAACACACTTGGCCAGGTTAAGCATCATCTTGTAGACCCGGAGATTATCAAAGGTTTCTCTCAAATCATCTATCAAGGTTTTCTCCTCCCTGGACTTAACCATAATATCATCCACATAAGCATGGACATTGCGCCCAATCTGGTTATGAACACAGTTCTGCACGCAACGCTGATAAGTCGCCTGTGCACTCTTGAGCCCAAAAGGCATAGATACATAGCAGAAGGCTCCAAAGGGAGTGATGAACGCTGTCTTCTCCTGGTCCTTAACTGCCATTTTAATCTGATGGTATCCAGAATAAGCATCCAAGAAACTCAAGCGCTCACAACCCGCCGTAGCATCAATGATTTGATCAATACGGGGAAGAGCAAAAGGATCAGCCGGACATGCCTTGTTTAAGTCCGTATAGTCCACACACATCCGCCAGGTGCCGTTCTTCTTGAGCACGAGCACCGGGTTAGCTAACCACTCCGGGTGAAAAACATCAACAATAAACCCGGCCGCCAAGAGCCGGGCCACCTCTTCACCAATGGCTTTCCGCCTCTCTTCATTAAACCGCCGAAGGAATTGCCTGACCGGCTTAAATTTTGGATCAACATTGAGAGTGTGCTCAGCGAGTTCTCTAGGTACACCTGGCATGTCAGAAGGTTTCCATGCAAAAATGTCCCTATTCTCACGGATGAACTCGATGAGCGCGCTTTCCTATTTTGGATCCAAATTGGCACTGATGCTAAACTGCTGAGATGAATCACCTGGAACGAAATCAACAAGTTTAGTCTCATCATCTGACTTAAATTTCATTGCCGGCTCATGCTCCGTAGTCGGCTTTTTCAGAGAGGTCATATCTGTTGGGTCAACATTGTCCTTGTAAAACTTGAACTCCTCTGTTGCGCAAACAGATTCTGCATAAGCTGCATCGCCTTCCTCACACTCCAAGGCCACTTTCCGGCTGCCGTGAACCGTAATGGTCCTATTATGACCCGGCATCTTGAGCTGTAAATACACGTAACACGGCCGTGCCATGAACTTGGCGTAAGCCGGCCGCCCAAATATGGCATGGTACGGACTTCTTATCTTGACCACCTCAAAGGTCAATTTTTCCACCCTGTAGTTGTGCTCGTCTCCAAAAGCCACTTCCAAATCGATCTTGCCGACTAGATAAGCCGACTTACCAGGTACCACACCATGGAAAATAGTGTTTGACTGGCTGAGGTTTTTATCAATCAATCCCATACGACGGAAAGTCTCATAATAGAGGATGTTGATGCTGCTGCCTCCATCCATGAGCACCTTAGTGAACTTATATCCTCCCACCTGAGGAGCCACCACCAAGGCCAAGTGACCCGGATTATCCACCCGGGAGGGTGATCCTCCCTACTCCACACTATAGGCTGCTCAGACCATCGCAAATAGCGTGGAACCGCCGGCTCAACAGCATTCACAGCCCTCTTATGAAGCTTCTGATCTCGCTTACATAGACTGGTGGTAAATACATGATACTGTCCACCGCTAAGCTGCTTTGGATTGGTCTGATAACCCCCTGCTGCTGTTGATGACCCTGGCCAGATTGCTGATTAAAGCCCCCTTGACCGTTCTGATGATTAGAACTTGAGCCGCCGCCCGGGCCATGAAAACCGCCGGCGCCTGAGCCGCCGCCCGGGCCATTGTTGCAATTAAAGGTGTTGGAATTCTTAAAGGCCTTCATGATTGCACAATCCTTCCATAAATGAGTAGCTGGCTTTTCTCTAGAACCATGCCTTGGACAAGGCTCATTCAACAGTTGCTCCAGCGTCGGGCCTGACCCGCCGGCTCGGGGAGGGGGCCTCCCCTTGCGTCGCTGGTTATTACCCTGTGAGCTGGTGTTGGCCATGAACTCTAGGCTGCCATCGGCCTTGCGCTTGCCACCTCCTTGGTTCCCCGGTTTATGCTGAGGACCCTTGCCATTGCCGTTCTTCTTTCCCTTCCCTGTCCTTTCATCATCTGAAGCGGGGTCCTTGGTACTATTAGAGTCGGCATACTTGACGAGAGCCGCCATCAGCGTACCCATATCATTACAATCACGCTTGAGCCGCCCGAGTTTCATCTTCAGGGGCAGAAAGCGACAATTCTGTTCCAACATTAAAACTGCAGAGCCGGCATCCATCTTATCAGATGAATGTATTATCTCCTTAACCCGGCGAACCCAATGTGTCGTAGACTCACCCTCCTGCTGCTTACAGTTAGTCAAATCCACAATTGACATAGACTGCCTACAGGTATCTTTGAAATTTTGGATGAACCGGGCTTTCAGCTCAGCCCAAGACCCGATGGAATTCGGTGGTAGCCCTTTCAACCAAGTGCGGGCAGTCCCATCTAACATCATGGTGAAGTGCTTGGCCATTGCCGCTTCGCTGACCTCTAGTAATTCCATGGCCATCTCGTAACTCTCGATCCAGGCTTCAGGTTGTAAGTCAGCCGTGTAATTAGGCACCTTCCTAGGCCCTTTTAAGTCCTTGGGTAGGCGTTCATTGCGGAGAGCCGGCACTAAACAAGGGACACCTCCAGTCCTGGTAGAGATACCTACGTCGACGGAAGTCGTCGGATAAGCCGGGGGAGTCTGGTAAGCCGTCAGCTGAGGCACCTGCTCCGCCTCTTGCCGCGCTCTGTCTTGGTCTGCTGCATGAAAGGATCCATTACGAGCCGGGCCATGACCAGGGGGCGGGTCATGGCGTCGGACATTACTTGAGCCGGTCGCTGAGACCATGTGTCTGCTGTAACTCGGACTCCGGCCTGGACGAGGGGTCGAGTGGATCCTGTCCCGGCTATAAGAGTACGCCTCTTGCTGTGCCAGCGCTGTCTGAAGGAGTTCCCTGACCCGGCGGGTTTCAATAGCCGTCGGAGAGTCGCCGTCAATTGGGAGGGCCGCCAGCCGTGCTGCTGCGGTGACCATGTTCTCCAGCGGGTTAGCATAATGACCCGGTGGTATCGGCACATACTGAGGCGGGGCAGGGTTCACCTGGGGAGGCCCCATCACTTCTGGCTGAACAGGGGTCCTAGACCCGGGCACTATGATCCCTGGCGGGTTACTAGACCCTGCACCTGGCGTGTTGAAGAGGTTTCGAGGATCGTAGACTGGAGGGAGTCGAGATTGGGCCTTTTGATGCCTCCTTCTCATGACCTCCTTGGACGCGTTCTGATCCATCGTGAGCCGGAAGGACTGCGCCTGAATCAACTGAGTTTGGGCGTCGAGAGCCGCCATCTCCGCAGCCATCCTGATCCCTTCCGCTCCCAGATCCTCCTTGGCTTTCACCAGATCGAACTTTAACTGCGCCACCTCCGCGTCATGTTGAGCTTGATCCGCCGGGTCAACCGCGGCGGTCAACAGGGCTGTCATCTTGTCCGTGAGATCCATCAGCACCTGAGCCGGCGAGGCACCGGGTTTCCTGCCCCAGCAGCAGGGTTCTGAACAGGCTGTGCACCGGCCATGAAGATTCCGACCCGGCTCGGCGGCTCAAACAGGTCCGGAATACTGTCACCATCGGAACAACCCATGAGCCTACCATGTTGAAGTTGATACAACGAGTTTGACTCATCTGTGGACGACTCGTCGTCAGAGCCGGCGGCCGTCTCATCACCGGACCCAGATCTATCAGGGTGCCCTCCATGGACACATCCCACAAAAGCATGCTTCAAGGCAGGCAGGGCCCGGGCGGGTCGTGCGCGCTGAGCCGTCTCGATGAGATCGGCGCAGAGATCCGGCTCAGGGCCCGGCTCACCAATGAAAGCATGAATTCCGCCGAAGGGGACCCGGTATCCGTACTCGATTGAGCCGGCGTCGGGGCCCCAGCTTGCATCGTCGATGTAGAGCTTGCCGCGACGACTCTTGGTCATCCGGCCCACAGCGTATCCCTTGAGCCCTTCGAAGCTGCCCTTCAAGAACTCAAATCCACTGTGAGCTCGCCCCATGGTGGGCGCCAACTGTCGTGGAATTGTCACGACAGATGTCCTCAAGCTAGGACTTAGTCATGGAGCCATCACCGCTAGGAAGCTTGAAGGGGTTAAACGGGACAAGGAACACGAGGGTTTATACTGGTTCGGCCCCTTACGGTGAAGGTAAAAGCCTACATCCAGTTGAGGTGGTATTGATTAGGGTTTCGATAACCAGGGAGCTTAACTGCTATGCCTGGCTCTCGACGAGATCTTTTTCTGCCCCTAAACCGCTGCCGGGTCGTCCCTTTATATAGAGAGGTTGATGCCCAGCAACTCTCAGAGTCCCGGCCGGCTCTTAAGAGTGTCCGGCTCGGACTCTCAACTATTCTTGCTTTATACTACAAGTTCTACCTTAATGATGGTTGTAACTACGGGCCTTAAGCCATATCCGGGTCTTAAGCCCATCTTTGGCCCACCGTCTTCAAGCTTGGCGCCGGGCTTCGGGCGATGACCATTATGAGTAACCCGGCCCCTTCTGGCGGGTGACTCTAAGGTTTATATCCTCAACATGCTCCCTCAGTAGTAACATCAGCAGTGGGCTGTATACAAACCAGAAGGGGTGATCCATCGGAAGTTGCCAAGCGCCACTGAGTATATGGGCCCTCCTCGTCCTCATGCTCGTGATCATCACCATCTTCATCTCCCCCTTGGTTATAAATTTTTTCAAGTATAGGCGGTGGAATGTTCACAGGACCTTGGAAACACAAGAAGAAGGTTAATTAGTAGAGAAGGGAAACTTGCTAACTCGCATGCATGTGGATGAAACAATTATAATTATGGTGGAAGACAAACGTACCCAAACTACGAGGAACCCATGCAAAAACAGTGCCACGAGTGGTGGCAGCAAACACAAGACCCTCGTATTCAATTGCATCACAGTACACATCCGTGTATAGAAACTGATTGTTGAGCAATATCCATCTAGTCGAACCACGAAGGACGGCAACAAACTTGTCGAAGATAGCAACAACTTGATAGTTCTTGTAATTCCAAGAGCGGTTGGGAACTCGAGAACATGCTATCTTCCGTAGACGAAAATCACCATGATCATATTTGAACGTACGTAGATCATCTGTGTGCTCAACCTCAAGGCACTCAGAGATTTTTGGAAGTGGAATCCGTTGACGAGTGTACACATTCACAAGTTCCCACTCGCAATTGTACCCAATATAAACAACCCAATCTCCATTTGCGCCTGCCCAAGCCTTGCCCTCAAGCGATGGCATCTTAACATCATACGTATCATTATTAGGCATCAACTTGCACAAGGCGAGGCTTCCCTCGTCCCCGCGCCAGTCAGCAGGGTCACGGCAAAGAAGATAGGGGAGATCAAACCGCTCCTGGACCCTTGGGTTCCTTGTAATGATGTTATTAGTTGAGTCGAGAATGTTCTTGAACGAACCTGCCATGCTAGCCGAGGTGATGACGTCGCACCGATCAATGAGTTCCCCCACCACGTCATCTTTCAGATCGGGGCAAGAATAACGGAGTCGTTTCCGGCTTGTTCCCTCCATGGAGAAGACAATCAAACAATGGCAGAAGGAAGGGTGAAGGCAAATGGAGGAGGGAGGAAGAGCGTGCGACAGCAGGTCCAAATCGAGAGGGAAAGGCGAAGAGTCGGTGGACGGTTGCCAGTTTGCCACGGTACACGAAGAGGCGCCCCGGCCTACACGTCCTTTCAGAAATTGTACAAAAGGACTCGCGGTCTTCTCACTGACATGTTGGAACGGGACGACATGTCAATGAAACATGGTGTGTAATTTCTCGCGCAAAATGCGATCTGGCCGCGTTGGCCCGAGGTGCCGCATTAGTTATCGACCTTTAGTTTTTAGCATACAATCTGAGTGGACAGCTCCTGTGGTCATCAAACGTGAGCGGATATATAGGTGGGCTAGGTGGGCAGGCGGCAACAATATAAGTGCTAAAAGAGTTGATCTCGAAAAAAGAGTCTATCCAATGCCTGGTTTTGTTTGGATTTTCCAACTATGACCATTGGATAGAGTGAATCAATGGCTTACGTTGAAAGTTATTCTCATACTATAGAATGGTATAGGAACGTGGAGAGATTTTGTTGATTTTATATCTCTGAATAATATAAAATATTATGAGTGCAAACGCTCCACCCCGAGGTTTGTAGCTCCTTCTCGGTCGTCGGGAATCTATGTTCTTCCACTCTTTCGTTTAAGACATGAGCTTTGTTCATCCTGTTGCCGACACGCGGGACATCTATATGCCTCCATTTTACAAAACCATAGTATATGCCTCCATGACACGCGGGACATCTAGCATCAAGGTGGCGTGTCATGCAAGAAAATGGACATATGTAGTGCGTAAGTGAGTCGTACACTTCGACGGCACCTAGTACTACGCAATATTTTTCTCCTTGATGGCACGTGAATAGTGCATGTACTCAATGACAGAGCACGGGATGGTAGCCATGGACATGGTCGGCCTTTTTGAAGAGAGTACTAATAAATAACTTTGATGTGTCCCGTCTACTCGCAGAACAACGAGAAGCTTGCTTACTACGCCTTCTCCCTCGCCAACGCGTGCGCGGTGGCTCGCAGCACGAGGAGAAACTTTTGCTTACAAGCGGTGGACGTGCAGCAGTTCTTTTGGCGTCAGATTGCCAGAAGTACTACTGTAGTACCATCATTATTGTTCGACTTCCGGAAGAGGAGAAGAGCCAAGCGCAAGGTCACCTACTAACCTAGTACAGTACTACTATAGCCAAAGCTGGTCCACCTTTTTAGAGCATGGTTAATTAATATAGGAGGCTCTTGCAGCGGCACATCATTTAGAGCAAGTACTCTCTTTGTAGGAACAAAGGAAGTGAAAAAAAAGTTGGAGTGGATGCTAGATTGCCAATTAAAACATGATTACATAGGGAAAAAATCCTATAGCATTCTATCCTATGAATCAAACGACCAATGTAGGAAAATTATGAGGGGGGTCTCTCCAACAGTGTTCCTTGGCTAGCACCTAGCATCACGGTGGTCGAACTCTGAGTCATTCATCTGGTACACGTGGCATCTCAGATCTAGGCACAATGTGACGTGACCTCTCACTTCCTCTGCCATTTGAAGCGGCGCGCCGGTGGGGGGCTAGCATACTCCAATATTAGGTTGGCTCTATGTGATGTGGCAACTTCATATACTAACCGGATGCTGGCTATACTACTACGGTACTCACACTCCAAGAAGTGACTCGAAAACCATTCATAAATTGAGTCTATGACATGCATTTGCAAATGTACCATTCATTAAATACAACAAGTCATCAACACACAACGACAACGAGGATACATGTTGGATTATAGATTATTTCCAACAAAACATTCTAGCAAATACTAAAGTTTTCATCACACAACAAATAAAAAGCAATGAAATGAACTTCAACTCAACCAATCCTCGGCATTGGAAACGCTTGCGTTGAACCATAGGTGCTCTGGGAAGGGCCAGCTATTGTCAATATCGAGAGCAACGCAGGACTGATCATCCAGGCTGAAGCGGCATATATCAGGACCAAGGTAGGGAACCACCAAAATGTCTGAGGTATAGATACAGTTGCTTCTCATAAACGGTAGTAACATTGTGTCAACAGCAGCTGGATCGCCTTTCACCATCATTGGATAGTTTGGTCCAAGGAAGAGCGAGTTTGCTCCAAGACTATCAATACTAAACCAGGGAGAAGGTGTTGGCGCTAGCACACTAGTATCCGTCCTGAATACCATGCAACGGGTGTTGGAATAGGTCAGGAGAGGGCGACCATGGGAGACAACACCTGCTTCCTCAGTAGTAACAGTCTGAGTGCACTCTATACAGACAAGAAGAGGTGATCCATCGGAATTAGTTGCCAGGCGCCACTGAGTATATAAGTTCTGCTCCTCCTCATGCTCGTGATCATCACCATCGTCATCTCCCCCTTGCTTATAATTTTTTTCAAGTATAGGTGGTGGAATGTTCACAGGACCTTGGAAACACAAGAAGAAGGTTAATTAGTAAAGGGAAACTTGCTAACCCGCATGCATGTGGATGAAACAATTATAATTACGGTGGAAGACAAATGTACCGAAACTATGGGGATCCCATGCAAAAACAGTGCCACGAGTGGTGGCAGCAAACACAAGATCCTCGTATTCAATTGCATAACAGTACACATCTGTGTATAGAAACTGATTTTTGAGCAATATCCATCCAGTCGAACCACGAAGGACGGCAACAAGCTTGTCAAAGATAGCAAAAACTTGATAGTTCTTGTAATTCCAAGAGCGGTTGGGAACTCGACAAATTGCTATCTTCAGTACACGACAGTCACCATGATCGTATTTGAACGTACGTAGATCATCAGTGTGCTCAACCTCAGGTCACTCTGAGATTTTTGGAAGTGGAATCCACTGACGAGTGTACACATTCACAAGTTCCCACTCGCAATTGTACCCAATATAAACAACCCAATCTCCATTTGCGCCAGCCCAGGACTTACCCTTAAGCGATGGCATCTTGACATCACACGTATCATTATCAAGCGGCATCAACATGCACAAGGCGAGGCCTCCGTCGTCCGCGCCCATGCGAATAGGCTTATAGCAAAGAAGATAAGGGAGATGAAACCGCTCCTGGACCCTTGGGTTCCTTGTAATGATGTTATTAGTTGAGTCGAGAATGGGCTTGAACGAACCTGCCATGCTAGCCGAGGTGATGACGTCACAGCGATCAATGAGTTCCCCCACCACGTCATCTTTCAGATCGGGGCAAGAATAACGGGGTCGTTTTCGGCTTGTTCCCTCCATGGAGAAGACAATCGAATAATGGTAGAAGGAAGGGTGGAGGCAAATGGAGGAGGGAGGAAGAGCGTGCGACAGCAGTTCCAAATCGAGAGGGAAAGGCGAAGAGTCGGTGGACGGTTGCCAGTTTGCCATGGTACACGAAGAGGCGCCCCGGCCTACACGTCCTTTCGGAAATTGTACAAAAGGACTCGACGTCGTCTCACTGACATGTTGGAACGGGACCACATGTCAATGAAACATGGTGTGTAATTTCTCGTGCAAAATGCGATCTGGCCGCGTTGGCCTGAGGTGCCGCATTATTTCTCGACTTTATTTTTTTAATGGCGTGCCGTTCAGTTTTGAAGCACGACTAATTGGTATTGTTTGCAGAGAAAATATAAAATACTCTACCACTACTCCACCTCTAGTACTAGTAGTATAAAAAAGATATATAGGCTGGAGCTTCAGAGCTATCTTGCTCATGCTCCGTAGTCGGCTTTTTCAGAGAGGTCATATCTGTTGGGTCAACATTGTCCTTGTAAAACTTGAACTCCTCTGTTGCGCAAACAGATTCTGCATAAGCTGCATCGCCTTCCTCACACTCCAAGGCCACTTTCCGGCTGCCGTGAACCGTAATGGTCCTATTATGACCCGGCATCTTGAGCTGTAAATACACGTAACACGGCCGTGCCATGAACTTGGCGTAAGCCGGCCGCCCAAATATGGCATGGTACGGACTTCTTATCTTGACCACCTCAAAGGTCAATTTTTCCACCCTGTAGTTGTGCTCGTCTCCAAAAGCCACTTCCAACTCGATCTTGCCGACTAGATAAGCCGACTTACCAGGTACCACACCATGGAAAATAGTGTTTGACTGGCTGAGGTTTTTATCAATCAATCCCATACGACGGAAAGTCTCATAATAGAGGATGTTGATGCTGCTGCCTCCATCCATGAGCACCTTAGTGAACTTATATCCTCCCACCTGAGGAGCCACCACCAAGGCCAAGTGACCCGGATTATCCACCCGGGAGGGTGATCCTCCCTACTCCACACTATAGGCTGCTCAGACCATCGCAAATAGCGTGGAACCGCCGGCTCAACAGCATTCACAGCCCTCTTATGAAGCTTCTGATCTCACTTACACAGACTGGTGGTAAATACATGATACTGTCCACCGCTAAGCTGCTTTGGATTGGTCTGATAACCCCCTGCTGCTGTTGATGACCCTGGCCAGATTGCTGATTAAAGCCCCCTTGACCGTTCTGATGATTAGAACTTGAGCCGCCGCCCGGGCCATGAAAACCGCCGGCGCCTGAGCCGCCGCCCGGGCCATTGTTGCAATTAAAGGTGTTGGAATTCTTAAAGGCCTTCATGATTGCACAATCCTTCCATAAATGAGTAGCTGGCTTTTCTCTAGAACCATGCCTTGGACAAGGCTCATTCAACAGTTGCTCCAGCGTCGGGCCTGACCCGCCGGCTCGGGGAGGGGGCCTCCCCTTGCGTCGCTGGTTATTACCCTGTGAGCTGGTGTTGGCCATGAACTCTAGGCTGCCGTCGGCCTTGCGCTTGCCACCTCCTTGGTTCCCCGGTTTATGCTGAGGACCCTTGCCATTGCCGTTCTTCTTTCCCTTCCCTGTCCTTTCATCATCTGAAGCGGGGTCCTTGGTACTATTAGAGTCGGCATACTTGACGAGAGCCGCCATCAGCGTACCCATATCATTACAATCATGCTTGAGCCGCCCGAGTTTCATCTTCAGGGGCAGAAAGCGACAATTCTGTTCCAACATTAAAACTGCAGAGCCGGCATCCATCTTATCAGATGAATGTATTATCTCCTTAACCCGGCGAACCCAATGTGTCGTAGACTCACCCTCCTGCTGCTTACAGTTAGTCAAATCCACAATTGACATAGACTGCCTACAGGTATCTTTGAAATTTTGGATGAACCGGGCTTTCAGCTCAGCCCAAGACCCGATGGAATTCGGTGGTAGCCCTTTCAACCAAGTGCGGGCAGTCCCATCTAACATCATGGTGAAGTGCTTGGCCATTGCCGCTTCGCTGACCTCTAGTAATTCCATGGCCATCTCGTAACTCTCGATCTAGGCTTCAGGTTGTAAGTCAGCCGTGTAATTAGGCACCTTCCTAGGCCCTTTGAAATCCTTGGGTAGGTGTTCATTGCGGAGAGCCGGCACTAAACAAGGGACACCTCCAGTCCTGGTAGAGATACCTACGTCGACGGAAGTCGTCGGATAAGCCGGGGGAGTCTGGTAAGCCGTCAGCTGAGGCACCTGCTCCGCCTCTTGCCGCGCTCTGTCTTGGTCTGCTGCATGAAAGGATCCATTACGAGCCGGGCCATGACCAGGGGGCGGGTCATGGCGTCGGACATTACTTGAGCCGGTCGCTGAGACCATGTGTCTGCTGTAACTCGGACTCCGGCCTGGACGAGGGGTCGAGTGGATCCTGTCCCGGCTGTAAGAGTATGCCTCTTGCTGTGCCAGCGCTGTCTGAAGGAGTTCCCTGACCCGGTGGGTTTCAATAGCCGTCGGAGAGTCGCCGTCAATTGGGAGGGCCGCCAGCCGTGCTGCTGCGGTGACCATGTTCTCCAGCGGGTTAGCATAATGACCCGGTGGTATCGGCACATACTGAGGCGGGGCAGGGTTCACCTGGGGAGGCCCCATCACTTGTGGCTGAACAGGGGTCCCAGACCCGGGCACTATGATCCCTGGCGGGTTACTAGACCCTGCACCTGGCGTGTTGAAGAGGTTTCGAGGATCGTAGACTGGAGGGAGTCGAGATTGGGCCTTTTGATGCCTCCTTCTCATGACCTCCTTGGACGCGTTCTGATCCATCGTGAGCCGGAAGGACTGCGCCTGAATCAACTGAGTTTGGGCGTCGAGAGCCGCCATCTCCGCAGCCATCCTGATCCCTTCCGCTGCCAGATCCTCCTTGGCTTTCACCAGATCAAACTTTAACTGCGCCACCTCCGCGTCATGTTGAGCTTGATCCGCCGGGTGAACCGCGGCGGTCAACAGGGCTGTCATCTTGTCCGTGAGATCCATCAGCACCTGAGCCGGCGAGGGCACCGGGTTTCCTGCCCCAGCAGCAGGGTTCTGAACAGGCTGTGCACCGGCCATGAAGATTCCGACCCGGCTCGGCGGCTCAAACAGGTCCGGAATACTGTCACCATCGGAACAACCCATGAGCCTACCATCTTGAAGTTGATACAACGAGTTTGACTCATCTGTGGACGACTCGTCGTCAGAGCCGGCGGCCGTCTCATCACCGGACCCAGATCTATCAGGGTGCCCTCCATGGACACATCCCACAAAAGCATGCTTCAAGGCAGGCAGGGCCCGGGCGGGTCGTGCGCGCTGAGCCGTCTCGATGAGATCGGCGCAGAGATCCGGCTCAGGGCCCGGCTCACCAATGAAAACATGAATTCCGCCGAAGGGGACCCGGTATCCGTACTCGATTGAGCTGGCGTCGGGGCCCCAGCTTGCATCGTCGATGTAGAGCTTGCCGCGATGACTCTTGGTCATCCGGCCCACAGCGTATCCCTTGAGCCCTTCGAAGCTGCCCTTCAAGAACTCAAATCCACTGTGAGCTCGCCCCATGGTGGGCGCCAACTGTCGTGGAATTGTCACGACAGATGTCCTCAAGCTAGGACTTAGTCATGGAGCCATCACCGCTAGGAAGCTTGAAGGGGTTAAACGGGACAAGGAACACGAGGGTTTATACTGGTTCGGCCCCTTACGGTGAAGGTAAAAGCCTACGTCCAGTTGAGGTGGTATTGATTAGGGTTTCGATAACCAGGGAGCTTAACTTCTATGTCTGGCTCTCGACGAGATCTTTTTCTGCCCCTAAACCGCTGCCGGGTCGTCCCTTTATATAGAGAGGTTGATGCCCAGCAACTCTCAGAGTCCCGGCCGGCTCTTAAGAGTGTCCGGCTCGGACTCTCAACTATTCTTGCTTTATACTACAAGTTCTACCTTAATGATGGTTGTAACTACGGGCCTTAAGCCATATCCGGGTCTTAAGCCCATCTTTGGCCCACCGTCTTCAAGCTTGGCGCCGGGCTTCGGGCGATGACCATTATGAGTAACCCGGCCCCTTCTGGCGGGTGACTCTAAGGTTTATATCCTCAACATGCTCCCTCAGTAGTAACATCAGCAGTGGGCTGTATACAAACCAGAAGGGGTGATCCATCGGAAGTTGCCAAGCGCCACTGAGTATATGGGCCCTCCTCGTCCTCATGCTCGTGATCATCACCATCTTCATCTCCCCCTTGGTTATAAATTTTTTCAAGTATAGGCGGTGGGATGTTCATAGGACTTTGGAAACACAAGAAGAAGGTTAATTAGTAGAGAAGGGAAACTTTCTAACTCGCATGCATGTGGATGAAACAATTATAATTATGGTGGAAGACAAACGTACCCAAACTACGAGGAACCCATGCAAAAACAGTGCCACGAGTGGTGGCAGCAAACACAAGACCCTCGTATTCAATTGCATCACAGTACACATCCGTGTATAGAAACTGATTGTTGAGCAATATCCATCCAGTCGAACCACGAAGGACGGCAACAAACTTGTCGAAGATAGCAACAACTTGATAGTTCTTGTAATTCCAAGAGCGGTTGGGAACTCGAGAAATTGCTATCTTCCGTAGACGAAAATCACCATGATCATATTTGAACGTACGTAGATCATCTGTGTGCTCAACCTCAAAGCACTCAGAGATTTTTGGAAGTGGAATCCGTTGACGAGTGTACACATTCACAAGTTCCCACTCGCAATTGTACCCAATATAAACAACCCAATCTCCATTTGCGCCTGCCCAAGCCTTGCCCTCAAGCGATGGCATCTTAACATCATACGTATCATTATTAGGCATCAACTTGCACAAGGCGAGGCTTCCCTCGTCCCCGCGCCAGTCAGCAGGGTCACGGCAAAGAAGATAGGGGAGATCAAACCGCTCCTGGACCCTTGGGTTCCTTGTAATGATGTTATTAGTTGAGTCGAGAATGTTCTTGAACAAACCTGCCATGCTAGCCGAGGTGATGACGTCGCACCGATCAATGAGTTCCCCCACCACGTCATCTTTCAGATCGGGGCAAGAATAACGGAGTCGTTTCCGGCTTGTTCCCTCCATGGAGAAGACAATCAAACAATGGCAGAAGGAAGGGTGAAGGCAAATGGAGGAGGGAGGAAGAGCGTGCGACAGCAGGTCCAAATCGAGATGGAAAGGCGAAGAGTCGGTGGACGGTTGCCAGTTTGCCACGGTACACGAAGAGGCGCCCCGGCCTACACGTCCTTTCAGAAATTGTACAAAAGGACTCGCGGTCTTCTCACTGACATGTTGGAACGGGACGACATGTCAACGAAACATGGTGTGTAATTTCTCGCGCAAAATGCGATCTGGCCGCGTTGGCCCGAGGTGCCGCATTAGTTATCGACCTTTAGTTTTTAGCATACAATCTGAGTGGACAGCTCCTGTGGTCATCAAACGTGAGCGGATATATAGGTGGGCTAGGTGGGCAGGCGGCAACAATATAAGTGCTAAAAGAGTTGATCTCGAAAAAAGAGTCTATCCAATGCTTGGTTTTGTTTGGATTTTCCAACTATGACCATTGGATAGAGTGAATCAATGGCTTACATTCAAAGTTATTCTCATACTATAGAATGGTATAGGAACGTGGAGAGATTTTGTTGATTTTATATCTCTGAATAATATAAAATATTATGAGTGCAGACGCTCCACCCCGAGGTTTGTAGCTCCTTCTCGGTCGTCGGGAATCTATGTTCTTCCACTCTTTCGTTTAAGAGATGAGCTTTGTTCATCCTGTTGCCGACACGCGGGACATCTATATGCCTCCATTTTACAAAACCATACTATATGCCTCCATGACACGTGGGACATCTAGCATCAAGGTGGCGTGTCATGCAAGAAAATGGACATATGTAGTGCGTAAGTGAGTCGTACACTTCGATGGCACCTAGTACTACGCAATATTTTTCTCCTTGATGGCACGTGAATAGTGCACGTACTCAATGACAGAGCACGGGATGGTAGCCATGGACATGGTCGGCCTTTTTGAAGAGAGTACTAATAAATAACTTTGATGTGTCCCGTCTACTCGCAGAACAACGAGAAGCTTGCTTACTACGCCTTCTCCCTCGCCAACGCGTGCGCGGTGGCTCGCAGCACGAGGAAAAACTTTTGCTTACAAGCGGTGGACGTGCAGCAGTTCTTTTGGCGTCAGATTGCCAGAAGTACTACTGTAGTACCATCATTATTGTTCGACTTCCGGAAGAGGAGAAGAGCCAAGCGCAAGGTCACCTACTAACCTAGTACAGTACTACTATAGCCAAAGCTGGTCCACCTTTTTAGAGCATGGTTAATTAATATATAGGCTCTTGCAGCGGCACATCATTTAGAGCAAGTACTCTCTTTGTAGGAACAAAGGAAGTGAAAAAAAAGTTGGAGTGGATGCTAGATTGCCAATTAAAACATGATTACATACGGAAAAAATCCTATAGCATTCTATCCTATGAATCAAACGACCAATGTAGGAAAATTATGAGGGGGGTCTCTCCAACAGTGTTCCTTGGCTAGCACCTAGCATCACGGTGGTCGAACTCTGAGTCATTCATCTGGTACACGTGGCATCTCAGATCTAGGCACAATGTGACGTGACCTCTCACTTCCTCTGCCATTTGAAGCGGCGCGCCGGTGGAGGGCTAGCATACTCCAATATTAGGTTGGCTCTATGTGATGTGGCAACTTCATATACTAACCGGATGCTGGCTATACTACTACGGTACTCACACTCCAAGAAGTGACTCGAAAACCATTCATAAATTGAGTCTATGACATGCATTTGCAAATGTACCATTCATTAAATACAACAAGTCATCAACACACAACGACAACGAGGATACATGTTGGATTATAGATTATTTCCAACAAAACATTCTAGCAAATACTAAAGTTTTCATCACACAACAAATAAAAAGCAATGAAATGAACTTCAACTCAACCAATCCTCGGCATTGGAAACGCTTGCGTTGAACCATAGGTGCTCTGGGAAGGGCCAGCTATTGTCAATATCGAGAGCAACGCAGGACTGATCATCCAGGCTGAAGCGGCATATATCAGGACCAAGGTAGGGAACCACCAAAATGTCTGAGGTATAGATACAGTTGCTTCTCATAAACGGTAGTAACGTTGTGTCAACAGCAGCTGGATCGCCTTTCACCATCATTGGATAGTTTGGTCCAAGGAAGAGCGAGTTTGCTCCAAGACTATCAATACTAAACCAGGGAGAAGGTGTTGGCGCTAGCACACTAGTATCCGTCCTGAATACCATGCAACGGGTGTTGGAATAGGTCAGGAGAGGGCGACCATGGGAGACAACACCTGCTTCCTCAGTAGTAACAGTCTGAGTGCACTCTATACAGACAAGAAGAGGTGATCCATCGGAATTAGTTGCCAGGCGCCACTGAGTATATAAGTTCTGCTCCTCCTCATGCTCGTGATCATCACCATCGTCATCTCCCCCTTGCTTATAATTTTTTTCAAGTATAGGTGGTGGAATGTTCACAGGACCTTGGAAACACAAGAAGAAGGTTAATTAGTAAAGGGAAACTTGCTAACCCGCATGCATGTGGATGAAACAATTATAATTACGGTGGAAGACAAATGTACCGAAACTATGGGGATCCCATGCAAAAACAGTGCCACGAGTGGTGGCAGCAAACACAAGATCCTCGTATTCAATTGCATAACAGTACACATCTGTGTATAGAAACTGATTTTTGAGCAATATCCATCCAGTCGAACCACGAAGGACGGCAACAAGCTTGTCAAAGATAGCAAAAACTTGATAGTTCTTGTAATTCCAAGAGCGGTTGGGAACTCGACAAATTGCTATCTTCAGTAGACGACAGTCACCATGATCGTATTTGAACGTACGTAGATCATCAGTGTGCTCAACCTCAGGTCACTCTGAGATTTTTGGAAGTGGAATCCACTGACGAGTGTACACATTCACAAGTTCCCACTCGCAATTGTACCCAATATAAACAACCCAATCTCCATTTGCGCCAGCCCAGGACTTACCCTTAAGCGATGGCATCTTGACATCACACGTATCATTATCAAGCGGCATCAACATGCACAAGGCGAGGCCTCCGTCGTCCGCGCCCATGCGAATAGGGTTATAGCAAAGAAGATAAGGGAGATCAAACCGCTCCTGGACCCTTGGGTTCCTTGTAATGATGTTATTAGTTGAGTCGAGAATGGGCTTGAACGAACCTGCCATGCTAGCCGAGGTGATGACGTCGCAGCGATCAATGAGTTCCCCCACCACGTCATCTTTCAGATCGGGGCAAGAATAACGGGGTCGTTTTCGGCTTGTTCCCTCCATGGAGAAGACAATCGAATAATGGTAGAAGGAAGGGTGGAGGCAAATGGAGGAGGGAGGAAGAGCGTGCGACAGCAGTTCCAAATCGAGAGGGAAAGGCGAAGAGTCGGTGGACGGTTGCCAGTTTGCCATGGTACACGAAGAGGCGCCCCGGCCTACACGTCCTTTCGGAAATTGTACAAAAGGACTCGACGTCGTCTCACTGACATGTTGGAACGGGACCACATGTCAATGAAACATGGTGTGTAATTTCTCGTGCAAAATGCGATCTGGCCGCGTTGGCCTGAGGTGCCGCATTATTTCTCGACTTTATTTTTTTAATGGCGTGCCGTTCAGTTTTGAAGCACGACTAATTGCTATTGTTTGCAGAGAAAATATAAAATACTCTACCACTACTCCACCTCTAGTACTAGTAGTATAAAAAAGATATATAGGCTGGAGCTTCAGAGCTTTCTTGCTAAGGGCTGCCCACTTGCTTCTCACACTACCACCCTCTGTCCAGATCTAAAAAGACGACCTCTCTCTCCCTCCTCACCGGTGGTCACTGATCCGCCGGGGAAGAAAAGGACGTGCAGCGTTGATGCACTCGTCGTTGGCAAACGAGGTCACGCACTGACGACAAGGCCGTCCTCTCAGACCTAGCGCCCGCGCGGGATGGCCTCCATCCCCAAGCTCGCTGTCGTAGTGTGTGCGGAGGACGACGACCACGAGCGAAGCCACTTCCCGCCGACCCTCAGGTATGCTACCTGTTTTCGAACCATACCCTTGTTCTATTGCCCCATCTGCCATGTCGCTGCATGTGGATCTTTTTCCACTCCACCATCTTCCCAATTTGCTATCCTCTGCTCTGCTGGTCACGCAGACGAAAACCTTAATTTGCACTATTAAAAGAAACCCTACTTCATGCAGACTAGTCCATGTCTGGGTTGAATAAGGAAAGGAAGGGAGACTATACTGTCCAAGAGAGTAGGCATCGAACCCGCATCTAGGTTGAAAAGGGGAAAATCAGTAGCTAAGGAATGAGTCTCATGTCTCTTGGTTGAAGATGGGTAGAAAGGCATGACAACGCAATAGAGAATGACCAGGTCGATCGGTTTGTTGTCCTCACATAGGAAAAAGGTGGCTAAACATAACAAAAATGGGACGTAATCCACATATGCTGCCTGGATATTTGTTGCTCTGGGCAACCATACCTCCCTCACCCCTCTATGCGTCAATGGAGGTACATCGTACTAGTGCGCCCATTGACCGAATGGGCCTCCCGTGCTCTTAGTGTCACTTTTTTGCTGTTAGTATAACGCCAGCAGTCAAGTCAAGCAATGCTACTGCTAAAGTGATGCCACATTTAACTAATGCCGCACTCAGTCTAATGCCACCGATAAATTTAAGCAATGCCATTTAATGTCACTGGATTATTTCAAGGTTAGCTGTTGATTGTGGATGTATTAAAGATTTTTCAGCTAAGGCATTCTAATGTTGTTGCACATTCAGTATACCAACGATGAAACTTGTTACTACCTTCAAATTTTTGCATTGTTAATGCTTATAGATTACATACCTCACTTTCATGAGATAAGTTAATGTGTTTTGTACAGTGTCACCAAAATGCCAAGGCGCTGATGTCATTTTATTTTGGTGAAACTGCACAAAAAATTATGAAGACAAGAGGAAAGGTCAAGAGTGGGCACCTCCTCCTCCGGCTGTTCTCTTGATTCGTTCGATCAACTTTTCATGTTTGATCGATTATCAAGATTGGGATAGCAATTTTTAAGGTCCCCCCGAGTTCGAAATAATATTTACCTTGGAGGTACATGGTTTGCAATTTTTATACTGTCATTAGTTAATAATGCTAGTTACCTTCAGACTTTTGTATTTGGTTTAATGCTCACGCACAGCTAGTATACCAATGCTGAAATGTGTTACCTTTACATTTTGTATTGTTAATTATTATAGAAACCTTCCAGTGCCAGAGTTTATTGAAATCTGTTCAGTAAAACCATTGTACTGTACCCTGTAATAAAATAACTACTCTACTATTGCACTAGCCACTGGATTAGTGTATATTTGTAGTATTCGAAATTTCGAATGGTGTTGCATTGGCGTATGGACATAAATAGAGTGTGGCAAGCTTTCCCAGATATGTGCTCAAGAAAACTACTACCTGTTTTTCTAAATACTAGTAGACATTTGGGTACTTTAAACTGAATCGTGAAAACGTCTTATATTAAGGAACAGAGGGTGTAGAGTTCACTCAAATTATCCCGGTAAAGCTAGTCACACCTTTGTTAAAATTAATGTTCATTATGTTATCGGAGGAGGTCTGTAAGTTTGTCTCTAATGCCTGTCGACTACATACCTGACATCATGATGTAATGTTAAGTCATTTCCTTTTGTATAGTGTCACTGAATTGTCAAGGCGGTGATGGAATTTTATTTTAGTTGAACTGCACAAAATATGCTTAAAAGAAAAGGAAAGGTCAGGAGTCGATCATTCTTTCAGAAAGAACTATATATTTCTTTCTGACATCAGCCTCTGTTGCCTTATTTATTCCTTCAAACAGGTGGTCAGAAACAGTCTTGCTACCTTTTCCCATTAAGAAATTGGAATGCTTATATTTGTGAGTCTATGCTTCAACTAGTTCCACTTTTATAGTAATCACACTTTCAATATCTATGCAAACAGGGATGCTCGATTTTAGTGGAACTGCACAAAAAGTCCAACTGGTTCAACATTAGGAGCATGTTTTCTTCCAATCCTTTATATCCAATTGGTGGCACTATGAGCTGTTCATTAAGAAGGTACATGGTTTGCTACTATCTTGCTACTCTTTTTGTACTGTCATTAGATAGTAATACTAGTGGTTTGCATGTGAATTTATTGGCAGGGTGGACCTACATTGGAGGTGCAGGACAGGATTTAATGATTGGATGCTCAATTTCGGTTGTATCGATTTCACCTCTTCCATCACTGCGAACATGGATATCCTTGGTCTGATGAAGAATAGGCGCTATATTTCTGCTCTGAACAAGCAAATCAATTCAGTATGAAATTGTCCAGGGCAAAACATGAGTGTATCAAATTGTCTAGTGCAAAACATGACAGATGCTAAGCGGAAGAGACATGTTTAAACCAAAAATACAAGGTGGGGTATATGTTTACTAGCTGCTTGATATTTGTGCAGACAGAGATGTCTGCCTGTTGCTATTTGGCAAACACACAAAGTGACCGCAATTTTGGTTGAACTGCACAAGAGAATAGTATAGTCACTGCATGCAGTGCCATTTGAAAATAGACACAGAAAGATTGGATAGTCACTTCATGGACTGCAGAAAAGTAGTACTGTACTATTTATTGGCCAACACTAGGTGCTTCATTGCTTTGGTCTGATTATACAATGGGCATCATTTTGCCTAAGTTAAAGTTTCTATTCCGAAAATAGTCTCGCCGTGTGATCAAGAGAAGACCAAATCATATTGCAGTGGATGTTCCTCCATCATGTGTGGTTCATTATCATGGTTCCAGCTGTTGGTGAAACCACTTACGTTTGCAAGAGGAATTGTAGACCTCACAAACAAATTTTTCTTTCAGTCTGTACTGAATGTTGGCCAAGAGAAGCATCCATATTAGTAGGAAGAACATATGTTTTTTCTAGATCTTTGCTTTTGGAGCTACATATTTGTATATGATCTGTGAATCATTGAGATGCATTAACATGTTGATCTTATGTATGGGAATCGTACTAGTTGGTTTTAGTTGTGGCTGATCTATGCTTTTGGAGCTACATATTTGTATATGATCTGTGAATCATTGAGATGCATTAACAGTTCCTTATATCTGTTCGCTGAGTGTTTACAAGTTACTGATCGATCACTAGCTAGCCTACTAATGCGCTCCTGGCTGTTTTAGTTGCGACGCAAGATCCGAAGTGGCAGTTTTTTGAATAAAAATGCCTACCCCTGAAGAAACTGACAAGCTGCTCTGAAGAAAATGCCATGCGAATCTGAAGCAACTGCCAGCGAAAACGTTCGCAAATGCCTTATCTCCCAGCTAAAGTTCATCAACTAATGCCCTCGGCTGCGACTCGTTGCATGCTGCTCCGCGTACTGGTTGTGAGCGATTTTGAGTGCCTGCATGCAGCCAGCCGTAATTAAGGTAGCTAACTGATGCGAAAAAAGATGTGCTTTAATTGTTGTGGGCCTTTTAAATCCGTGGAATCATTATTGACAAGGAGGGACAGGATTCGAGTGCACTCGTTTGACCATCATGCCGGCGTGCGACCCAGCACGGACGGGACAGGACGGGATGACACAGTCAGAATTTCAGTTTCTCTAGTTTTCCATGGCAAGCTGGCGCGCTAAGCCATGCCTGCTTAATTATGCATTGAATTCCGATGACCGTCGCGCTACCTTCCGCCTATAAGTACTGTTTCCCGGCGTTCTATGGTGGCCCCGTGACCCAACTCGCCCTATCCTCATAAGCCCCCACCGGCCCGACGTCGCCCGCCACTTATCCTCGCTCTTGCCACGTCCGCCATGCCCCCGCCCATCCATGATAGACGAGGCCGGAGGCGGTCACCGCCGGAACTAGTGTTCGGTTTTTCACTGGAAGGCAGACGGAGGGAGGAGGCATTCTATCGGTCTTTAGATGGCAATGCGGATATTGAGGACTTGTTGGAGCACGACCGCCTGGCGGAGGAGCAGGGGTTGTTGGAGCGCGACCGCTTAGCGGAGGAGCAGCGTATCACCGATTTGCGCCGCCAGCGGGATATGGAGCAACAGCGCACCGACGCTCTGAGTCACGAGCAGAGCACCCGCACCTGGGCCGACTATGTGGAGGCCGGCGCCCGGCAAATAGCCCTAGAGTCTATCGGGCACGCACGTGTTTGCGACGCCGATTTTTACTACCAGCTCGTCAAGTGGGTTTCCCGCTTAGAAGCCGAAGCTTCGGTGGACCACGCCGGCATGGAAAGGGCCAACGCACGCGAGCAGCGCGCTATCGCAGCTCTGGCAAGTCCGAGGTGAGGCGTAGGACGCCGGTGCCGGCGTTTAGCATGTACCGCAGATGGTGGCCGACATCGTCTAGTTAGCTAAGAGTAAGTTAGTACCTGGACGCTACTAGAGTATTAGTGGGAGTAGATAGTTAACTTGGCTATGATGGTTGTCAACGTGCAAGTTCAGTACTATATATGTCGATCAGACCTGTTACTTTGCTCTGACTGTTGAACTTTCCGTTTGAACGTATGGAATGGGCTGTTATTTTTTTAAATGGGTTGTATTTGTCCTCCACAGGTTTAGAGGCTGACTTGTGGGCCTACCAAGTTGACGCGTACACAATCAGGAGATGATTGTACATGGAGAGGATGACAGCAGGGACCCGCCAAGGTCATGGTAGTACACAAGCAAGTGCCTCCTTATTGCAATCTAATAAAAATGGCTCCTCCTAATGGATTTCTGACATCTGGGTCCCATGCCATTGTCAACGTAGTCAATAAACGAGAGAGTTGCACAACGAGCGGCTGACACCAGGGACCCAGCAGCTCGCCTAGTTATTTTTGTTTTGGGTTAATTTCATAAATGCCACTCCAAATCTGGTGTTTCTGAGAAATGCCACTGCAATTTCCAAACTTTAAAAATGCCATTTCATGCCATTTCCAGTGGCATTTTTCGAAGTCTGGAGTGGCATTTTTCAAAATTTACAAATAGCAGTGGCATTTTCTAAGTTTGCAAAAATTGCAGTGGCATTTTTCAAAGTTTGGAAATTGCAGTGGCATTTTTATGAATCGCCATATTTGTTGTGGCATTTATCCAATTTGTTTTTGAGACGGAAGCAGGGTGTCAACTGGGCTGTGCGGGGCACTCTGGCCTGTCTAGACAGCCTTCTCTTTTTTGTTTACCACAGACCAGCCCAGTAGTTTTTTTCTTTTTGAAAATGGCTAGCCCGGTTTTTTTGTGATTTGCCATGTAAGTCACTGTGTCAGGCCTGTTGGGCTGCAAATCTTTCAATACGAGGAGAGCTTCATTCGGCTGGACGAGAAAATGGCCTATCAGTAATGAGAAATAGGCTGTACATTTTTAAAACACATCAAACCGACAATTACTTTCAAATTTCTTTTTTTCATTTCCAGATTTTAAATTGCATTAATTTTTGTGCGTGGACAATTTGTTGGATTTTATACTGATATACAATTATTTTTAAAATTAGTTTGAATGTGACTCAAAATTTTGGGATTAAAAATAGTTCGGACCGCCCCAAAATATGCAACATTTCGTATAATTTTTTAACCGTGGCCACAATATGGGTTGTAATGCTAACAAAAAGAATATGGGCTCCAAAAAAAACCTTAAGAATCAGCAAATGGGCTGTAATTTATTAGAAATAATGGCAGATGGGCTGTATGTTATTGTCCACAGATTTGAGGCTTTCCTATAAAAAGGTTGACGCACAAGCAGTAACTGTTGGCTGTCCATCCAACGGCCGTCGTGCTTCTTCAATCTCTGCTCTTCCTGCTCCAGCCGCTCAAACAAGCACCGGCGGGACTGCCTGCTCCCTCCTCCCCGCGGCCGGCTATGCTACCGCGCAGGCCTCACCGCCCCACCGTACTCCCATCGCTGGCCTAGCCATCCCTCTACTCACCCACACCTGCTGTTATTCTCCGGCGACGGCAGACGAACCAGTAAACCCTCATATAGTCGTACTCCCCTCCGCATGGGAAACAACTGCCAAGTCTTCCCTGCCTCCATGTCGTTCCCTTCCTAGGCCTCGCCGTCGTCCACCGCCCTGGTGCTCTCGGGACGGCCTGGTCAACGTGGTCAACGATCGACATGCATCTGAAGTGGACTGTACGTGGAGAGGCTGACAGCTGGGTCCACGGCCGCACGCAAGGAAATGCCTCCTTATTACGCGCAAAATAATGATTCCTCCAGCTGACATCTGGGACCCACCGAAAGGTCCTCTGTATTTCGCGAAAAAAATGTTACCGCCGCTGACAACTCGGACCCACCAGCTATATCTTCGCACACAAGGAAGTGCGTCCTTATTACGCACAAAAAAAATGAATACTCCCCCTGCTAGCTGGGACCCAGTATAGTGGCAGGCTGACTTGTGGGCCTACTAAGTTGAAGGGGACGGAGGGCTTTGTCAACTTAGTCAATATGCACGATTCTAGCTCCACTGACCGTACGATGTCCATCCAACGGCCGTAGTGCTTCTTCAACCTCTGGTCTTCTTGCTCCAGCCGCCAAAACCAGCGCCGGTCGTGCCTCCCGTGGCCGGCTGCGATGCGGCGAAGGCCTCACCGCCCCTACTACTCCCACCGCTGGCCAGGCCATCCTTGTACTCACCCACACCCCCTGTTATTCTGCGGCGACGGCAGCCTCACACCGCAGCGAACCAGTGGACCCTCATACTCCTCTACACGTGGGCATCCACTGCCGCATATTCCCGGGCTCCGCATTGTCCCCTTCCGAGGCCTCGCCATCGTCCACCGCCCTGGTGCTCTCGGCGCGGCGTGGCTAACATGGTCAAGGAACGATTTCCATCGGAAGTGTACTGTACGTGGAGAGGCTGACAGCTGGGTCCACGGCAGCCGCAAGGAAGTGCCTCCTTATTATGCGGAAAATAATTATTCCTCCACCTAACAGCAGGGACCCACCGGACAGACCACCGTATTTGGCAAAAAAACGTTTCCCCCCTGACTGCTGGGACCTACCGGACGGGCCACCGTATTTCACGAAAAAAACGTTCCCCCCGCTGTCAGCTCGGACCCACCGGAAGTGTCGCCTTATTACGCACACAAAAATGAATACTCCCCCTGCTAGTTGGGGCCCACCTTGGTGGGTGGCTGATTTGTGGGCCTAGTAAGTTGACGGGGAGGAGTGCCTTGTCAACTTAGTCAATATGAACGATTCTAGCTCTAGTGACTGTACGATGTCCATCCTACGGCCGTTGTGCTTCTTCAACCTCTGGTCTTCTTGCTCCAGCCGCCCAAAGCAGCGCCGGTCGTGCCGCATGCTCCTGCCTCCCGTGGCCGGCTGTGCTGCCGCGGAGGCCTCACCGCCCCCTACTATTCCCATCGCTGGCCAGGCACTGCGGCGACGGCAGCCTCACACCGCATTCGAACCAGTGAACCCTCGTACTCCTCTCCGCGCGGGCTTCCACTACCGCGTCTTCCCCGGCTCCGCGTCGTCCCATTCCTAGGCCTCGCCGTCGTCCACCGCCCTGGTGCTCTCGACGCGGCATGGTCAACATGGTCAGGGAACGGCTTCCATCGGACGTGGACTGTACATGGAGAGGCTGACAGATGGGTCCACGGCCGCAGCAAGGAAGTGCCTCCTTATTATGCGCAAAATAATTATTCCACCACCTGACAGCGGGGACCCACCGGACGGGCCACCATATTTTGCTAAAAAAGCATTCCCCCCTGACTGCTGGGACCCACCAGCTACATCTTCACACGCAAGGAAGTGCGTCCGGGCAAAAAAAATGATTCGCCCCCCTGACCGCTGGGACCCACCAGCTACATCTTCGCATGCAAGGAAGTGCCTAATAGTCGGGACCCACCTGGTCGAAGCGTACATAGCGTTGTCATTCTGGTCGCGAACGTGTATGTACATGCTGGTCGATGTAGAGGCGCGCACGTGTCATAGTAGAGGCGCGCACGTAGCATGTACACGTACGTACAGCGGCTAGTGTGCAAGAAAGAAAATACGGCCACGTACGTACATACGGGCAGGGTCTCGAACGCCTACTTGCGCATACGTACGGCCAGGGCTCGTGTACATGGCTGGGTCGGAACGGAGAAATAGCATCGTCCTCGTGTTCATGGGGAGCCAACCGGCTGGGTCGGAACAGAATGCGTCATCGTGTTCATCGGGAGGGCTTGGACAGAACAGCTGATGGAAACGAGGCCTGGCGTACCGCAGAACGGAGGAAACGACCTTGTGCTCGACCGGCCACGTTCGAAACGGGATCCTGTTCATCAGGAGGGGTCTGGCGAACTGCAAAACGGAGGAAACAGACCTCCTACGGTCAAAACGGGGGTCCTGTTGATCGGGAGGGGTGTGGCATACCGCAAAACGGAGGAAACAGACTTGTGTTGGAGCGCTACGGTCGAAACGGGGGTCCTGTTCACCGGGAGGGGTGTGGCGTACCGCAAAACGGGACTCCACGGGATACTGTTCATCTCCACCGTTGGCCCCCTCCAGCCTCCACGGGCTACTGTTCATCCACCGTCGACCTCCTCCAATCTCCACCTGCGACTGTTCATCCACGAGCTCCTGTTCATCCAGCCTCCATCGCGCGCTACTCCACCGGCTACTGTTCAACCAGCCCTCTCCACGGGCTCCTGTTCAACCACCCCTTCACGGGCTACTGTTCATCCTGCCCTCCACCATCTACTGTTCATCCTGCCCTCCATGGGGTGGTCCTATTCATCCAGCCCTCCACGGGGTCCTGTTCATCCAGCCCCAACCCGCTCGATCGATCGGGGTATTGTTCATCCAGAGGCAACACCACGGGGT